>NC_082728.1:24836610-25142449 GCF_030144855.1 Hypanus sabinus | reverse complement strand
TATCCAGGCAACAGTGTACTCAAAATCTATTACTGCAGTTGGGTATGTTCATTGGAAATAGAAATTGTTATTTACTGTGAATAGAAAATAAATCTAACTATATTCTGCATTCTATCAAGTATTTTTTGGGTCAAACTCAGAACTAACAATTAATTGAAATTGTCACATGCATTTTCAATAATTGATGGAAGACTACTGTACAAAATATGTTACGCTTAGTTCAAAGCTATAAATCTGTAATCAATAACGCCACCTGGATTGACATAAGACATGTCCTTTAACCTATCACAAGCTGTCAGCAGAGGAAAATAGAATGAAACTGCATCCAAAATCTTCTTAAAACATAAATGATCTCAAGACAGACAAGATAAGATGCAATGTAAATAGGGATCGAGTGTTCAAGGATTAACAACACTAAATCTGAAACCTTACAGGTTTAGCAGCAGAGAACTGGGTGCTAATTTCACCATTATGATTCAAATGCTCATATCATCCAAACTGGAAGCTTTTCATGAAGATTGTAGATATAACTCATTTCATCCTGTCTAGTGCACATCCCTCAGTTTCAATACAATGCATGTTAAATAATTAATGGCAGAGCTAATCACAGTGAAGGAATAATTCCTAATATAAGACAATCGTTTAATTCAGTGATTAATCATTTTAATACATTTAAAATGATTGTTTTAATGTCATCATAATGTGAGACAATCCAGAAAGACTGCAAATAATGAACTTATTTATTTAAATTTAAAGGTTCTCAATAACATGTCTATGACTGAATGCTCTGAGACTGATTAAAGTGAGTTGCATGCATTCCAAATAACCACTTCCCATTATTTAGAAATATGTGGAAATGTGACTCTATCGGAGGCTGAACAAAAGTAACATTTAATTGTGGTATGGATTAGCATATTCTGAGATCAAAATTATGTCTATTCCATCACTAAAAGATCTGGTTAATACCAAAAAAACTGTAATTATTTTCCTCTGTGGTGCCGTATAGAACAAGGTCATCAAATAATCCTGTCTTAACCCCAGTGCAGTAGCTGTAACACTGGAGGAGCAGTTGTTAAATATCTGTTTTCAGAGTCTAATGATATGCCATTCATTTTTGTACACTTTTTATTACACATCTATTTTGACATAATTTGTATCTTGTGATTCTCTTTTGTTAAGAAGCTGAGAGTAGAAGCTGAACCACAGTATTTGGATAAATCACAAAAACAGGTCAGCTTTTGAACAGCAACAAAAAATCAAGTTACCATGCAAACAATACAGGAGTGGGAAAAAACTGATCAATATTATGCCCCTGTATTTCATTTCTTGCTTTCTTGGCTTTACTGTTTTGGCATTTCAAGCTTTTTCTTATTTTTTCCACTCCTGTATTGTTTGCATGTAACTTTTTTTTAAATGCCTAGTGTTCACTTTCAAGTAAACATGGTTTTTGATCTATTTAAAATGTTAATTAAATCAATAACCTTTAAAGTATTTCCTGATAATTAGAAATAACCAAAAGCAGAAATAAATTTAATTTTCGAAAAGGTTAAAGGAACCTCATTGAAGCATAATTTTTTACTTCTGTATGCAAGGAACAGAAACAGGCTGAACCAGTATTAGTCATATACCAAACCCCATTAATAACAAGACTAGAAAATATTTTTGCTTCAAAGTTAGCCAAATTAGATTTTTGCACACTCACAGTCCATTTCTCTTGCTATTTATTTAAGTTGCATTGAATTGAGCAAATTCAATTTAATCTTGCCAGAACTTAAAATTGAATGAATGAAATTATGATACTGGAATGAAAGGAAACTGGATGTCTAAATTTCAGAATTCACAGCAAAAGCCCAGGGAAAAAGCAACTAAGTTATGTGGACAATGCATTAAATATTTTCTTATAGAAAGTATGAAGATGAGCACCAAGCTAAGTTGAAATTACTGTAAAACCTGGGTCAACCGATCACGAGGCAGGTCATTTAACTTTACTGGCACAATGGCACAAAAGGCAGCACTGCCTCCCCAGAGTTTCACCAACTCAGATTCATCTCTGAATTCTGGTGTTAAAGTCAGAGAGTCACAGAGCACGGAAAGAGGTTCTTTGTCCCAAATGGCCCATGGAAACCAAAACACCCATACCAGCTAGTTCAATTTGCCAGTGTTATCCCATTAACCTTCTAAACCCTTCCCACCTGTCTAGTAAATGCTATTACTTTTCCCTGCCTCAATCACTTTCTCTGGCAGTTCTAACCACACACCTACCATCTTTTGTCTGAAAAGGTTGCATTATATTCTCCCACCCCTCATCTTTCCTCTTCATTTCTTGATTCCAGGAAGCTGAGTACATTCACCCTATTTATTCACCTTATGACTTTACACAGCTCTGGCATTGTCTGATTAGAACATGAATATTCTCTATGTTCCTTCCAGGTACTCCAGTTTCATCTCATACCATAAAAATATAATAGAATTGTCTCCTCCAAGTTATCCTTGTGAAATTGAATGGGCAAAGAATCCAGGAGAATGAATGGACATAAAATGCTATGTGGGCTGCACTGTAATAGGTAGTAGAATGGAATTGATGAGGTTGCGCTGGGAGCCATCTTAGATTTGATGGATTAAATAGAAAGCAATGACATATATTAGAACCATTTAGCCAAGGACAAAATTCAGAAACTACCCTGGTCAATTTAGTATTGCCACAGGGCTATGATTATTAGAGAGGAAGAGAACGATGGTTGAAAAAGAGGATGAAGGTGAGAAGAAGAGAAGGAATGGGAAAAGTTGATGTAAGAGAAGTTGGAAGAAGGACAGGGAAAGAAAATAGGATGCAGAGTGGTGGGAAGGGGAAGAGGGAGTGGAGAAGGAGGCAGAGAGGAAAGGAAAGAAGACGGAACTGGTAAGAGAGGAAGGAAGAAGGAGAACAGCAATGGGAAGGGGTGATCATCGGTGCAGCATGCGATAGTAATACAGCTTTTGAACGTGAACAGTGTGCAAGTATGTCTGTGTTGTGTGTGCGCGTGTGAGAGAGAGAGAGACTGACTGAGTAATATAGAATGCAAGAGGTAATGGGAGAATGAGAAATTAAATTCCTGCAGTATTAAAATGATGCCAATGAAAAGATATTTCCTAACATGCTACACAATGAGGAAATTATGGATACAGCCTTTGTTGTAATGAGGGAATGTAGCAACTGGTTTGTGCATAGCAAGCTCTCAAGAACAACAAGGTACAAGAGAGCAGATAATGTTTTAGTGATATTGATTGAGGGATAAATATTTATTAAAATAGCACCAAGGGATCTTTATGTCTACCTGGGGTACAGATGGGGCCTCAGTTGAACATTTTACTAAAAATACTGCTTCGACTTGGATCATGCCAATTCTGTAAGACATTATCATCTATCACAGCTGACACTCAACTGGACGTTATCCACAAGCCTGATATATCTGTTTCCCATCAAGCAGAATCTCCAATGCATTAGATGGCACAATAGTTCAATAGCATTTTTTACAGATGCAACTTAACTGGTCCCAAATTTTCTTTCTTGACAGAGGTGTAACAGTGCTTCTGGTTTTGCAATGAAACACAGGTTGAGTTCTAATTCAGGTCAATAATCAAGTAGGAGGTGTAATCTGGGGCAACTATTGGAGAACTGCAGGGTGAAAGATACTGGAAGAATTTATAATTATACTGAGAACAAGTGGAGTGCTTACGCATTACTTGTGTGTCACAAATTTTAAAAATAGAGAATTGTGTTTTACCTTGTAATATTTTGACCTCTCCAAGTCCTAACTATTCTTCCCACTGAGAAAAACACATGGCTTCCCTGCTGGGCTAAGAACAGCACATCCATCTGATAACAATGACTAATCAGTATTTCTAATAAAAAAAACTATTCATAAAAGCAGAGTAAAAAGGTGAGAAAGCTGAAAAAAATAAAATTTCTGATTTTGAGCTGTGTAATGCTACTGGAGGAGGAGTGTGGATAGGTACACATACCAGTCTAGATTCAGTTACTAATTGCTCAGTTGAATAAACACAACAAAATAAGCATGTGAGAGAGCTGAAGTGCTGCTGGATCTGAGAAATTGAAGCCAGAAGAGGACGTGTGAGAACGGACTGAAGAATTCCAATGAATGCAATTGAAAATGGTTAACATCAGGTAACTAACTTGGCCCTTGTAAGACATAACATTTGCTTCGTTTTTCACTGAAGAACCTACAAAGTTTAAGCGAAGCTTGAAATCATTTTAGCATCACTTTTCCCACAATGTGGGTTAAAGTTTTTACAATAACTTGAGCCAAATATTAATAAAACACTTCCTAAAATGAACTTAATACTGCAGCATAAAACAATACCAGAGTGAAATGTGTAACTTTAAAAAGAATTCTAAGAAAACTGGGTTTTTTTTCATATATGTATTTTATTCCTACAGTTTTCTAAACCCATTCCCTAGTTTTTAATTATTGAACTTCTTCAGGTGGAAATTTAAGCATAAGTGAAATGCAAGTCCATTTTACAATTATTCTACTATACAAGAAGTGAAGATGCCTAAGATGGTGCCAGTGAACCACAGCAACATGCTGCAGGCTTCTTACAACATTTCTAAATATACCTCTGTTGAATTACTTTCACTGCAATGGCAGCATACGATTTCCCTTTAAGCAATGTACTTTTGAACTGTTTAAATAAACTAGCAATTTCACGATCTTCTGAAGGACTTGGCTGACTTAACTCACAAGCATGCAGGTACGGCACCTTTAAGCAGATGAAGTTACTGTACGTCGCCTTGGCCAGAAGAGAGGGAGGAGTGGTGAACTCCAAGCCAAGCTGAAACACAGAGGAACAAGACCCGTTCTATCCAGCATCCTGTTAGAAAGTGTCAGAAACTGGAGAACAAGACTGAGCAGCAAAGGGGAAGATTGCTATATCAGTAAGCAATGAGGAAATGCTGCGTTCTGAGTTTCATGGAGACATGGCTCAGTCTAGACACATTGGATGCATCAGTAAGACCCAAAGCCTTCTCAATAAATAGCATGGACTGAATTGCTGATTCAGAGCGGGTAAAACATGGTGATCTATGTTTCATGATAAACCCTCTATGGTGCTCAAATGTGGCTATTTTGATGGACTCTTGTTCCCCTGATCCGGAACAGAGTTCTCCTCCATGATCCTGACTGCAGTTTACATACTGCTAAAAGCTGATGGTTATCAGGCACTTGAGATACTGAATGTTGCCATTGCCAAACAAGAAACAGTCCACCCCAATACATTTCAAATCATAGTCAGGAACTTCAATCAAGCTTGTTTGAAGAAATCTCTACCCAATTACCATCAGCGTATAACCTGCAACACCAGGGGTCTCAACACACTCGACTTCTGCTATACTACGATAAGAAATAGCTATCGTTCCATGCCCAGACCACTTTGGTAAATCTGATCATTTGGCCGTCTTTCTCCTATCTGCGTATAGGCAGAGGCTAAATAGCAATGATAAGGGCAACAAAGAGGTGGTTGCTTATTTATTTATTATTATTATATCTTTTATTTCTCTTTGTATTTGCACAGTTTGTTGTCTTTTGCACATTGGTAGTCTGTCCATCCTGCAGGGTGCAGACTTTCATTGTTTCTATTATGTTCTTTGGATTTACTGAGTATGCCTGCAAGAAATAGAACCTCAAGCAGAACAACACAGAACACAACAAGCAACAAAACAAGCCCATCCCTCCCACCCACACAAGCACAAACAAAATTCTTTAACCCCAGGACAGACCATTAACAGAAGAAACAATAGCCATTAAAAAAATGCTTTTCATCAGACTTCAGTCTCTTCGATTCAGCATCTAGTCTAACTTCCAAGCCCATTTCCTAAAAAGATCACTCCAACTTATCAATATGCAGTAACAAAACTGTCAGAAAAGTTGCAGAATTATATTTCTTTTAATCCGCAACTTTTAATCCTTCCACCATTTTACTGGAATCTAGAATCACCAATTTATTGCAGAAGACTAGATGTTGTTAAGGGAGTTTGCTGAATTCTTGTTAGAATGCAGTTCAGCCAGTGAAGTTCATACCACAATGCCAGGAAATGGGAATTTCAGGATTCTGGCCCAATGGGTATTCATTCAGGATGGTGTGTGACTTGGAGGAAAGTTGCCAAGATTAGTTCAGATAGGTTATTCCCTTATGTTGTGTTTCTCATATGGTCCCATGTTCTTCAAAATTTGGCAAGCTTGATCTGTCAAATTTTGATGATTGATTGCTTTGGAATGGAATGAAATGCAGGTTTGTACACAGAAAAATGTCATTTAGTTCTTCAAGATATGTATGAATATTTGAGGTATCATGGTAAATAGCTTTATTGTAACTTTTACTTATAGCAGTGGAATTATTTCCATTTTCCTTGTCCCAATTTGCCTCCAGGTTTTCATGAGAGAATGCAGAGTTATATTCTCTCGACTGTTACATGAGTGAGGTAGATGACTAGTTAAGGTCTATCCTAACATTGTTGTGATTACAAACTGTAAACCTTTTGGTTTCAGACAATGTGACTCATGGAAACGTCACCTCAGTCGCAGACAAGGGAGTGGTGTTGTCTCTGAGTGCAAGGAATATGTGTTCAAGTCCCACTTCAAAAATGCTTGATTCTCCAGGACAGATCCACTGATGAAAGGGAAAAAGAATATGTTGGAATTCTGAGATGAATATCCATTGATAAAAAGGACCAATAACTGTGCAGTAGTTTATTAAGATATTCAGTCAGAGAAACACATTCACGAGTGTACTCAAAAGTTTCCTGGAAGAAATGTAACATCTGCACTGACCCCTTGGAATCTCTAGCTTATGACCACTGAAAGCAGAAAAGGAACATTAGGAATATTTTTGACAGACTCAAGGCCAATATAGGAAAACATAGGGGTCCCAACTAAGCAGTGGAAAAAGTGCACCACCTTACAAACTATCTGCCCCATCAGCCACCTCCATAACTGCAGGAGAGCCTGTGATTCCCACATTGCCTTCATCATGAACCACAATATCAAACTGGAAGCAAGTCATCCTCGATCCAGAGTAAGTGTGCCAGAAGATCATTGCAACCCAGGAAACATAAAGCCGAACAGTGAACTTGCCTCAATATGTATTAAAGATATTTTATTCAAACAGAAGCATTTATAGCCGTTTTTGCCCATAGAACTGCTGCTCACTGGACTTTATTTTGTTGTTCTTTGCACCATTCTCTATAAACTCTCTAGAGTCTGATGTGCATGAAAATCCCAGGAGATCAGCAGTTTCTGAGATACTCAAACCATCCCATCTGGCACCAACAGTCACTTGGATAACATTTTTCCCTGTTCTGATATTTGGTCAGAACAACTGAAACACCTGACCATGACTGCATGTTTTTAAGCACTGGGTTGCTGCAGCATGATTGGCTGATTGGATTTTTGCAATATCAGGCAGGTGTACCTGATAAAGCAGCCACTGAGTGCAAAGGATCTGTTTTAACCTTCTTTACTTCCCAGCATGAATCAAACAAATTGTCACAGTCAAATTAACTTCCACTTCTTATTGATCATTAAACCCAACTTTTTTGAGGGGTGGAAATAGGCAGAAGATGGACATTAAAATGATTTGTTACAAACTTGTGAATATAGATGACATTGGTATGTCTGTTACAATTTTTGAGGTAACAGAACTACTATTATTAGACTGTAGACGACAACATTTATAGAATATATTATTTCCGTCAGACTAATCGATTTCAGTATTAGGCAGGTTCTGCTTTAAAACTAATTTAACTGCAATGGATTAGAAAGCAATAAGTATAAATCCTCATTTATGGTAACTTACTTGGCAAACAGCAGCAGGCATTATTTTGATTTTTAACTTGAGGCTTATTACGTTGTGGTGTTCAAGTTAATCCAATAATCTATTAAAAATGTAATCAACAGAACAATAAATTCTTGCCATGGAGCCAATTTTCACAAGTTCTCATAAAAATAATACTACAGTATAAGTTTTACAACATTCTTGAGTTGTGCTGGATCAAATGCACCCAATCCATTAGATACTGCTGAATACATCTGAGCTCATACATTCTGAACCCATTTGATCTTAGCATCCTTCTAAATATTTGTTGTAATGACCAACAATAGCATGCCAAATACACAACTATGGAATATTTGCCAAAAAAATAAACTATGCAGATATTTTTATGTCATTAACAAAGAAAGCATGAATTGAATTGGTTTTCCCTGAATCAGACATGCAAGTTTATATTCTTCCTAAGCTACCTGCAAAGCACTGGTTAAAGGTTCTACCATCACTGTGAATTTTGGTACAAAGCACCAACCCGGACCAAGCGTTGCCACTGTCTAACTACACTGCCTGTGCTGCCCTCTGCTGGCCTGTATTATCTATAATACAGATGCTGGACAGCAACTGCACATTAACACAATCAATTATCCTTCAGAGTAAATTAGACCATTATGCTACTGCAAGGAATACTGATTTCTCCATGTCTTCCTTTTACAAAATGAGTTCCACTACTTCACACTTCCAAGAACAGTTTCTGATTTCTTAGATGTGACGTGACACCACAATGTCTGAAATTATACATTTAATGACATTCCTCAGCTCTGTAGGCAATGAATACCAGTTTTAACAATATTTGTGTTGTCAGAAGTTTGACTGGCAGCAAAGGATCATGGTAAGGGAAGGTAAGATCTTTAACAAATATTTCTGCATATGAGTTAGAAACTTGCTCAGATACCTACATTTTAATATAACTAAAGATTGGTGGCTTCTCCTCACAGATGTAATTTACTAACCAATATTCTTTCACATTCTTTTGCAGCAGTTTTGTTTGCAGAGGGTAATTCTCAGTTGTTTCAGTTAACCAGGTATTGACAATTTTTCTAGGAACTTTCCTTCCATTTAGCAAGGAAGAAAAAGGCAGGCTGATTATTTCACTGCTTGTGATTAAATTCATAAGGCAGATTTTTTTTACTCTGTGCCTTAATTCACTTTAAAATGTCAATATTAAATCATAAATGGCAAGCATTCAAATCACAGCAATATTTATTCTTAATACATTTTATCTTACCAACATTCAGTGTTAAGCTTGGACATTTTTTTAATCATCTGCAGTTGTCATGGCAGCAATCAGCCAGATGCAGTGAGAATCAGGATCTTCGGCTGGGATGCTGCCTACAGAACCTCTGATTCCCTGCCCCTACACATTAAATAGACCAATATCAAATGAAAGGAGTTTGACTTTGGACCATTGTACTAATTCTCCTTCATAGTCATACTCAGTTATGCTGCCTTTGGCAAACCAGTGCTATTTCTATCCATAATGCAAGGAGTTTCAACACCTTCCATTCATAATCTCTACACAGAACTACACAATCTATGAATGCCATGGAACACAGTCTCAGATCTTTCCAATATACAGCACCTTGCATCCTCAATCAACTGCCCGGCTGTGTGCAACTAACCTGCACCTGTTACTGTTGCTATTGACCACACTGTAAATAAAAGTGGGATGCAGACGTGATCTGAAATTCAATTCAAAACTTAAAAGTTACGGGAAGGAAAAGGATCAGCACTTTGAAATAGAAAACACAGCTTAAACGATCATTCCAGTTTAGTGAATTTCATCATCTTCCATATTATCTGAAACTCACGAACTTCAGGCTCTTTCACAGACACATCTGCCTTTGGCCATTGTCCAGGCTCTTCTTGGGAGCTTGCTGTCAGCTTTTAATGATGTATCTCTGAAACATGACTCAAGCCCCACAGGATCGCAAAGTATTCCTCCACATGCACATTGTTTAATCAGTAGGATTACTTTACCTACTGACATAAAAAATTAATGGATTCCAACCACACACTGACATTTAACAAGTAAAAAAACAAGTAACAAATAGTACTCTGCTCCTACAGATGCACCATTACAAAGGATGGACAACTTGCAACAAGGCAGCTCTGATGTGTATACTAACTCTCATCCATCACTGTTTGCAGATAAAAGGAATACTCTTAATTCACCTTTTATCCTTCACAGGCACATGCTAATTACATTGAATCTACAACAGAGAAACAAGTCATTTGGTTCAACTGTTCTATGACGGTATTTATACTCCACAAAGTCTCCTCCCACTGTAATTATCTCCACACACCCTCATTACCTTTTCCTTCAAGTATGCAATAAGCTCCTATTAAATGCATCAACGTAATATGCTTAGATTATTTTAATAGGGCTGTCATTTGGCAGTAATTATTTCTGCCAGAATGAGCACAAGCTCATAAAATATTTCCCAACAAAAGGAACTGTTCATATTGTGAGAAGCAATGAGATGATGGTTTTCAGCACTATATTTACTGTGTAACATCTGTGTTCTTGAGAAACCTTCAATGTGCCGAGGATTCACATTAACCAACAACTCTGATGTTTGCATTGCACTGCTGATATCCCATTCCTAGCTATAAATGCAGAAAACTATGGGGCTCATCCAAAATCTGCACCTATAAACTTCTTAAATATTATACTAACTGACAGCACCACCAGATTTTCATTGTCACAGCTTTGTAACTATCATCAGATTTCAATGATCAGTTTTGCAGCAAGTGGACTAAGTGTTTCTACTGTTGTCAGATTAATCATGCAGTGCTCACTCATATAGAACTTCCTAGCAAGTTCATCCAACGTTGAAGTCCTTCCTATTGAAGAAATTAAAACTTGATTGTTACAAGACTGAGTGCAAACATGACACTGCAATCTATCAAAGCACTTCTACAGTGTGAAGCTTCAGATACAACCACTGTAGCCTACTAGTTGTGAGCACCCATCAGGTGATCTGTAAACCACTGGCACATTTCAATGCAATCCCATTCTGAACCAACTGAAGGTAAACATGCTTCGTGTGCAAAACAAACTATTTTCCTCTTCCTCTTCATATCTCTGTATGCTTCACAGGAATATCAATAAACAAAACGTAACATCAAACTGCATAAAGAAATTTAGCACGGTTGATTAAAAGCTTGGATAAAGAAAGCGACAGAGAGTTAGGGAGCTCTCAACTGTGGACCAATGAAGAATTAAGGAAGTGCAAAAAGCTAAAATTGCAAATGCATAAAGATCTAAAGGTTATAATCCTGAAAAAGATGACCTGGAGAGATGAGACAATGACAGGAAAGGAGGGTAAATCAGTAGGCACAGGGGTGAGGTTGAATACATGGCAATGCTGTGAACTGATTTATTTACAAAGAGTGTACTGTGGGAAGCTGACAAGGAGTTGATATAAGTTGTAGCCTAGATATAAAAAAAACATGGATGAAGGTTTCAGCAGTGAATGGCCCAAGGCAGGACAGAGATGGGTGATGTTATCAAGACAGAAGGAAGCAATCATGGTGGTAGACAGGATTCTTGGTTTGGGTTGATGAACATCACAGCTGTGAAGAGTCTTGCTCAGCCTCAGGCGGCGGCAAGAGAGAATTGAGAGCAAGGGAACAGAGTGTACTGAGGGAACCAAATACATTTATAATCATCAGTAAACAAGTACGCTCTCTGATGACCTCAAAAATACTCCTCAAAGATTGACCTGCGTTTATGACAACAGTAGTATTTATGGGGTGTCATTTCATAGGGATCTCTGAAACTCAGAAGCTTATTCATTATCACGCTGACTGAGCAGCCAATTATATTAAACAATTTCCATATTCATCATACACAGAAACTTTAACAATTATTTTTTCATAGCTGTTACTAGATAACAAGAGCATTAAGATATGATTAAGATACAGGCTGAGATTTCATAAATAAACTTCTCAAAAGAACTACTATTGTTAAAAAAAATATTTTAAACTTAAAGTGCATGCGGGAGCATGTTAAACCATTACTGTATAAAATATTTTATAAAGTCCAGGCAGTTTACCAAACAGTAATTGTTACATTATTAAAAACTCACATGACTTTGTGAAAGAAACAAAGAGTAAGATGTTCCAGTGTACTTCCAGCAGGATCACTTTGTAAATAACTTAAACTTGTATCAGTTCCAGTGATTTTATATGATTGTAGCAAAGGAGGCTGCAAACAGTCCAAACCATGGAGCATGGCTGAATTGCTTAAAGCGATTATGAGATTTCTATGTCAAACATACATAAAAATCCAAACTTTCCGTCAATTTCACAAAGGACTGACAGCAGACATCAAAGTGCTCCTCTTGGGGCCATTTACACTATTTACATCTTCATGGTATTTAATCAGAAGGAAATTTGCTCGATGTTGGAGAATATAGATAGTGAGAAAATGAGTGAAGCTGAGGTAGGTGGGGCAGGCAGAATATTTTGTTCTTGGCTGATGCTGTTAATCCTAAACCTATAGATGAAGTATCCCTGTCTGTCATTTCTAAATCCCATTTACTTCTAATGATGAATGATTTTATTGATAACAGCTCAGCATTCAACACAATCATACCCTCAGTAAACAGGCTTCTTTGGGAATGTGAAGCAACTCAGACGAAAAATGAACTGAACAGTCAGTATTGAAGTCCATCAGTACCACAGCAGTCCGGAGTATTCGCCTTCTTAGGCAGTCTCTCAGTATTAGAGATGACCTGCTTCATCCTTAACTATACAAGAAGTCCAGGTACAACCACTGGAAGGCTATTTTAAGAGTGCAAAAAGTAATTCCGATTGAAGTTAGAGATGGAATCTAGCAGGGTTTGTAAGCCATTACTTCCTACGAGGAGAAACTTAACATCATGAATGGTTGTGATGCCTCACTCCCAGAGCTCAACATGTTTTATGCACACTTTGAAAGGGATAATAAAATTATACCTGTGTTAATTCCTGCAGCATCTAGTGACCCTGTGAACATTATCTTGGAGGCCAAAGTCAGAACATCTTTCATGAGGGTGAACCTTTCAAGGATTCAGGCCCTGATGGTGTACTTGGCATTGAAAACCTGTGCCAATCAATGTGTGGGAGTGTTAAGGACATCTTCAAACTCTCACTGTTGCAGTCAGAGAGGTTCCTACCTGCATCAAAAATACAACAATCATACCAGTGTTCAAGAAGAGCAGGGGGTAGCTGCCTCAGTAACTATCACCCAGCTGCACTCACATCTATTGTGATAAGGTGCTTTAAGAGGTTGGTCATCGCCAGAATCTGCTCCTGCCAGAGCAAGGACCTGGACTCACTGCAATTTGCCTATCACCACAATAGGTCTACAGCAGATGCAATCTCACTGGCTTTCCACTTGGCCTCGGATCACCTGAACACTAGCAATACCTATGACAGGCTGTTGTCTATTGATCGTAGCTCAGCATTCATCACAATCTTACCTTCAGTTCTAACCAACAAGCTCCAAAGCCTGGACCTCATTACCTCCTCTGCAACTGGACTTCCTCAGCAGGAGACCACAGTCAGTGCAGATCAGAAATAATATCTCCTCCTCACTGACACTCAACACAGGTGCATCTCAAGGATGTGTGCTTAGCACACTGCTCTACTCTCTCTACACCCATCACTGTGTGGCTAGCCATAGCTCAAAGGCCATTTGTAAATTTGCTGATGGCACAACTATGGTTGGCAAAATTTCAGATGACGATGAGGAGGTGTACAGGAGTGAGAGAGATCAGCTGGCTGGGTGCTTTTGCAACAACAATCTTACACTCAACATCAGTAAGACAAAGCAATTAATTGTGGACTTCAGGAATGGAAAGTAGAGGGAAAACACACCTGCCCTCATCGAGGAATCAGCAATGGAGATGGTGAAGACAGTTTCGAGTTTCTGATTGTCAACATCTGAAGATCTATCGTGGGACCAACATTTGATATAATTACAAAGAAGTTATGACAGGAGCTATATTTCATCCAGACTTTGAGGAAACTTGGTACATCATCAAAGACTCTTGCAAGTTTCTACAGATGTAGCTTGTAAAGCATTCAATATCATACAGCCCTCATTGCTGGGGGAAAGCTTCATTCATTGCAATTTGGTACTTCCATTGTATCCTGGATAATGAACTGCTTGACTGGCAGACCACAGTTTGTGCGGCTTCAGAGCTGTGTGTCAGCACTGGGGCCCCACAGGGGACTGTATTGGCTCCCTTCCTGTTTAACCTGCATACCTTGGACTTTAAATAAAACAGTGAGTCATGCTGATATCTCAGCAATAGTTGGGTGTATAAAGGGAGGATGGGAGGATGAATACAGGGCCCTAGTGGAGGGCTTTGTCAAATGGTGCAAGCTGAATCATCTGTAACTCAACATCAGCAAGAGAAAGGAGATGATGACAGACTTTAGGAAAACTAAGCCTGCACTGCTCCCTGTTACTATTAATGGTGAGGACGTGGATATCATGAGGACCTACAAGCACATGGGGGTGCACCTGGATGACAGACTTGAGTGGAGCACCAACACAGAGGCAGTGTACAAGATGGGGCAGAGTTGCCTCTACTTCCTGAGGACACCAAAGTCCTTTGGAGTACGTAGTCCTCTCCTTCACATGTTCTACCAGTTTGCTATCACTAGTACAATCTCCTATGTGGTGGTGTGCTGGGGCAATGGCATCAACACAGATGATGCCAACAAGTTGAATAAACTGATTAGAAAGGCGGGCTCTGTTATAGGGGTCAAACTAAACACACTGGAGGCTGTGATAGAATAAAGGACCCTACAGAAAATCCTGGCAACTCTAGACAACGTTTTTCACACTCTGCATGCCACTTTGGCTGAACAGAGCAGCAGCTGCTCCAAAGAGCGCTACATGAAGTCGTTCTTGCCCTCACCCATTAGGCTCTATAAGTCAACCTACAGCGGGGAAGTGATAAACCCCTCCTGTTAGGCTGTTTGAGGTAAATTATTTTTTAATTCTTTCTTCCTTCTCTACTAATATTTGTATATTTGTATAGCTGTGCACTTGTAATGCCACTGTGACATTGTAATTTCCTTTGGGATCAATAAAGTGTCTATCTATCCTAACTGGTTGCATCACTGTCTGGTATGGAGGAGTCACTGCACAGGATTGGAAAAAGCTGTAGTCGGTTATAAACACAGCCAACTCCATCATGGGCACATGTCTCCTTGGCATCGTGGACACCTTCGTAAGGTGATGCCTTAAAAAAAACAGCAGCCATCGTTAAGGACCTTCATCACCCAAGACATGCTCTCTTCTCATTGCTACCAAGAAAGAGGCGGCACAGGAGCATGAAGACATACGCCTAATGTTTCTGGAGCAGCTTCTTCCTCTCCGGCATCAGAGTTACGAGTGAACAATGAACTGAAGAACAGTACTTCACTACTTTTTTGCTCTTTTATGCACTACTTACTTAATTTAAATATATATATATTTCTTATTGCAAGTTATATTTCATTATTATGTTCATTATTAAGGGTGTATGCTTAGCCCACTGCTCTACTCTATATACACATGACTGTGTGGCTAGGCATAGCTCAAATACCATCTATGAATTTGCTGACGGTACAGTCATTGTTGGTAGAATCTCAGGTGGTGACAAGAGGGCGTACAGAAGTCAGATACGTCAACTACTGGAGTGGTGCTACAGCAACAACCTGGCACTCAATGTAAGTAAGACAAAAGAGCTGATTGTGGACTTCAGGAAGGGTAAGACAAAGGAATACACACCAATCCTTATAGAGGGATCAGAAGCAGAGAGAGTGAGCAGCTTCAAGTTCCTGGGTGTCAAGATCTCTGAGGAACTAACCTGGTCCCAACATATCAATGCAGTTATAAAGAAGGCAAGACAGTGGCTATACTTCATTAGGAGTTTGAAGGGTTTTGGCATGTCAACAAATACACTCAAAAACTTCTATAGTTGTACTGTGGAGAGCATTCTGACAGGCTGCATCACTGCCTGGTATGGAGGGGCTACTGCACAGGACTAAAAGAAGCTGCAGAAGGTTGTAAATCTAGTCAGCCCCATCTTGGGCACTAGCTTACAAAGTACCCAGGACATCTTCAGGGAGTGGTGTCTCAGAAAGGCGGCATCCATTATTAAGGACCTCCAGCAGCCAGGGCATGCCCTTTACTCACTGTTACCATCAGGTAGGAGATATAGAAGCCTGAAGGCACACACTCAGCGATTCAGGAACAGCTTCTTCCCCTCTGCTGTTCGCTTCCTAAATGGACATTGAAGCTTTGGACACTACCTCACTTTTTTTTTAATATACAGTATTTCTGTTTTTGCATGTTTTTTAATCTATTCAATATACATATATTGTAACTGATCTACATGTTTATTTATTATTATTTTAATTTTATTTATTATTGTTTTTTCTCTGCTAGATTATATATTGCACTGAACAGCTGCTGCTAAGTTAACAAATTTCACATCACATGCCGGTGATAATAAACCTGATTCTGATTCTGATGCATCGCAATGTGCTGTTGCCACAGAACAGCTAATTTCATGATGCATGCCAGTGATATCACTCCTGATTTTGATTCATCCCCCTTCCAGGCCTTACTGGGTTTCTGATTATGCCTTTGTAGGAAATATGCAGACTCTTCCACAGATAAGCTCTCAAACGGCTAGGCTGTGGGATAGTTTGTGAATGAATGGATTCTCTTTGGTACTTTAGGCCATTCTCTCTGTTCTCAATACTCCTCCTTCACTTTGAGCCGTCATGGGCCAAGGATTCCCAAGAGGTAAAACTATCTAGAAGTTTTTCTGCCTTGAAATCTTTTTTCTATAACTGAACTTGAAATAAATAGTCTTTTTAGGGCCAGGGTGTTGGCTTGGGAGAGATGCTGGCATTGCGTTCTAAAATTACAGTCATCTTTATTTTCAAAAAGGATTGCAAGAAAGGTAAACCAAATTGGACTCCATTTATCATTACATTATGAGAGGCTATTCAGCCCATCAAGTGTATGGTAGCCCTCAGGGCAATCCCATTTTCTACTAACTTTCCCTTTAACTTATTCTCCCCACATTGCCATCAATTCCACCCCCCCCCTCAAAATTCTACCATTCATCCCACACATTTATAATGAATAATTAACCAACCAAACTGCATGACTTGACAAGAAGTCAGAACAGCTGGGGGAAATTTGCGTAGCCGCTGGATGAACATGCAAACTCCAAACAAAAAGTCAGTCACTAGGTGCATTACCCTGCTGCCCGAGAACATTCCTCCTCAGCTTTAGCCTTACCTAGAATTGTGCTCAACTTTGGAACTGAACACAAGTTCAGTTAATTTTCTGTTCATGGTAATATTGGATCCTCATTTCAGATTATCTGACTTCTAAAAATGATTTGATGTACCTTCTGAAGTTTATGCTGCTTTGAATGGAGGATTCATATTCATGGTTTGAACAACAATGTGAACAATTCATAAAATTTGGAAGACATGAGAGTGGCAGGAACTGAGGAAAGAGAAATGGAAATCTTTTCTCTTCATCTGTATCTCTTTCTGATCCCCAGCTGCCTTCCCTGTCTTCCTCCCCCACAAATATAATGTTTATTTACTGATCTGAACCATGTGCTCCCCAACACCACCACACCTACTGGGATTTTGGCTTCCAGTATCACTCAGGATTAAGTACAAGTTGCTGTATCAACCCAACTCCAGCCCATACTCTCATTCCTGTTATAAGATTTTTCTGCTGCTAAAAGATGCACTTAACCAGAGGCCCAGAATTTGATGGTGGAAACACTGAAGGTTGTCTGTATTTTACAACGTGCGTATTTGTGGTTTCAGGGGACAGTTTTATTTATTATAATGCAAGATACTTGAGCATGTCAATGAACAACTGTATTTTTCAGGTCTATTTGTTCAGGTCTTACTTGTTTATAAAGGCTTGCTTAGACAACCTATGGTTACAAGATGCCTGCTGGCACAGCCCTTTAAAAGGTAACTTCATTATTAAAATGTGATCTACAGTGATCTGTCTCTAGAGACATTACATCTTTAAATAAAACATTTTTATTACCTACATAGGGATTTTTGACAATACTGATTTAAAGTAAAGCAAATCTTTTTCCCATCTTTCAGAACTGCATTATTAATAGACATTAAGTGATCTTTATGATGTTTAGAATGATATGTGATACAGGATCTCTAAGAAGCAATTTGCTACTTTTTAATATGAAGAAAATTGCTTTTATTTCTCCTTCCTACTTAATGACAGAATTTATTGCTCTTCATTGAACTCATTCTCACCCCAGGCAGATAGATATCAATAGCATACAGCATCATATTCAATCACAGGTATTTTCCCCCGTGATTCAACAACAAGCCCCCATTTTCAACACAAAGCAAATGCATGCTTGAAATTCAGAATAACTACATATAGCTGACTCCCTTGATGAATGGGAGTTGCAGACTCTTTCAGTTTTGAAAGGAGGTACCTAACAGGGTGGGTAGTCTGAGAATTGTTTTCCTTTTGTTGTTTATATAGCACCTCTATGTGCTCCCCAAACCTTCACAAATGTTCTTTCTCCACTTTGAATGGTCATCGGCCAAGGATGACCAAGGATCAATGGGAGTGCTTAATTTCTTCAACAAGGTTTCAAACAGAACCTTGATTTTTTATTTCTTTTTACTGCCTGGTAATCTCCATTCTGAGTACTGCCAAAGGATGAGTTTTGTTTTCAAGAGCAAATCAGAGCAGACTGAGAACAACTGAGACTGAAGATGATGGCTACAATGTAAAACTGTTATGGGGTTTACTCATTCTTGTCAGTGCATTTGGCAGATTTTGTGGAAACTTTCGGGGAACTTGAGGTGACTGCTGTAGGTAACCCAGATCTCTGAAGCATACAACAGAACATGAAACATTGCTGTCCAATAGACAATGAGTTTTGTGCCAAATCAGAGATCAGCATCTTCAAACACCTTCTTGCTCTCATTGTGCCAATGTTTAACGATGTAGTGAGTTCATCAATGTTAATTGCCTTTGCTGAAGGTGGCTATTGAGAAAGGGGAAGTGATTTGTTTTTTCCACAATATCATCATAAACCTTTATTTTTGCAAGGTCAGTACTGTTCAGTGGGAGTAGGTTGACAGAGGGCCTTTATCTTGTATTTAAGGCTGGAGACAAAATAGAATACAGGTGCTGGAATCTGGAAAAAAATACACACATCTGGAATAATTCAACCAGATGAAGGGTGGAAGGGTAAATGGGGACAGTTAGGGGAGGATGAGGCAGGAGCTTAAAGATAGGCTGGTTAGTAATAGGTGAACAGATGGGGGAATGACAGATGGAGTGAGGTGGGGCCGGGGAGAGGGAAGATGGAGAAGGAGAATGGAAGGTGGTAAATGGGACCAGATAAGGAAAGGATGATGGATAGATGCACTCTGTAATGCAGTCAGCCTATCTGTAGTTTATCTATTGAATATCAGAGGAACCATTCGCTCTCCAATATTACAGGTTGAAACTCTCTAGTCTGGCACCCAAGGAACGTGACTGGTGTGAAACAACAGAAATTCCAGCCCACAGAAACTGTTTCTCATCATGTTCCTGCAGATAAACTGTTCCTTTTAAGTATTAATACTCCCAAGTCGCAGAAGGGTTCCAAGAACTGTTGGTAATGCCAAGAATCTGTAAGTCAGAGACACTGTCAGCTAAGAATGCAAAAGTTGCACAACAAGGTTAATTAGCTACAGATTAGTACAGATCTTAGTTAATTTTAGAGCTTGGTTATGTATTTGTTAGAATTAGTTAATTAGTACAAATAGAATCAAAGCATCCCTAACTACACAATGCTAGACTAAAGAGTTTAAATCTTTTTTTCTGTGCCACAATCCACTTCAAAACTTGGCCCAAAGCATTACTAGCATTTTGACATCACATTTATTACAGTTCGCATAGTAAGTACTGTGCCAAGTATTTTTCTGCCGCAGATTAACAATATTTATAAGATCAGTACAAACCCTTGGGAGGATCAAAACTGTTCATTCCAAAATCATCAGCAATTATTTTTGCTGCCTGCAAACTTGTCTAGCCATGTCAAGGGTGAAGTAGTGGAAGATTACAAATTTAAACCTGTGTTGCCCTTCTTTTCCAACTCATATGGAAACACCGTTGATGCTTTCATGCAAAGAAAATCCCAACTTCACAAATCACACATGATTTTTTTTTCCTTGTTGTATTTGCCAGCTGACTTTCTGTAGTGCCAGAGGTTAGGAGAGTTGTCCCTACAGCTACCCGCAGAATGGGCAATTTTCCCTTCTGCTTTCCTTACCACCCTGTAATAAAAACAAACTTAAATTGCTAGTATTACCTCATGCTTCCAGTCTGGGGAACACGTTACACTAGAAAAAAAGATGTGAATTGTCGGGTAATTTTTGTGAATGGAATCTATTTAGAGATTATGAAGCTAAAAGTGCAGCCTGCCAGAACCTGTGAATCTGGATGAGACCCAGGCCATTACAGTATTTTTAACCAACACCATTCAACTAAATGAACAAATATACATGTATTTACTAAAGGAGCAGCATTATTATATTATTTTTCTGATATGGTGATGGGCTTTTTTTTATTGTGATATTAAAAAACATTAATAATTGTCACTTTAATCATTGCTTTTGAATTTCTGAAATATAAGTCATCAATTAAAATATAGATATAACAGTATCAAATGGAAATTGTAACCCTGATAATCTGCAGTTTTTCATGATTAAACCTCTTTAAAAATGAAAGAATGACCTATTTTGTCGACATGTTAGAGTAGCTATGATTATTAATTACATGCTTTTAGTGGATAGTTCAAAAGATTTATCCATTGGCAAATGGCTGTGATGTTTTTAAATATAACAAGGCAGCACTGATGAGTTTCAGCAAATTTAGGACTTGCTAAATAGGGTTTTGCCATTTCTTTTCCCTTTTTCTGTTGATACAATATGGCAAGTGGAGACTGATGAGATGATGAAATACTACTTCTGTCTATAAACGCTTCATGATATAGGATATGTTTCCTTTGCTTGTGCTATTAGATAGTAAATAAACAGTGTGAAATTGCATGTTTCAGAGCCTGGCCATAACATGAACATACAGAAAACAACACTTTGATAACGGTCCACTTTTGTATACAAAGAGGAAACCAGAAATTCCAACTAATATTTTAAATCAGTTAGTCAGCTGACGGCACTTGTTAATAGGTTCAATAGATGATGGAACAGATAAAGCTCTGCTAACACAAGTCTGACATTACTTCATTGCTACCACAGGATCATAATACTGCTTTTGAGTACCCTTCATTTAACTGCATGGGGCCTCACATTACATCTCAAAAATACCTTTATCAAAGGGTGGGGGGGCGGGGGAAGAGAAGGAGGAGAGTGGCCAGACAATTAAGGAGAAACAAGAGGGGGAGAGTGAAGGGAATGGAGGGGTGTAGTTTGCTGATGCCCTGAGGTTGGAGATAACCAAGACGGAATAAAATTCAAAGTGAGGTCTTGCTCCTCCTTTCTGCGCCTGATCTAAATGTGGCAGTAGGGGAGGCTGTGGATAGACATGTCAGACCCATTCCCACACTTATCCTTTACCCCTTCTCTTTCCTCTCCCCTACTCTCATGTACTGCCCATCACTCACATCTTCCTCCCTCTGGTTCCCCACCTCCTTCCCTTTATTCCATGGTTTACTGTCCTTATTCCATGGTGCATTGCTTCAGCTCTCTGCTTTCCCCCACCTATAACCTCACAGTTTCTCATATCATTCCTGCCCCCCCCCTCAACTTCCTACCTTCCCCTTCTTACTTGGATTCACCAACCCCTCACCCCCCGACCCCCGTGAGCTTATGTGCCTCTCCCATCCCCATTCTTTTATTCTGGCTTCTACTCTCTTTCTCTCTGGTCCTGATAAAGGGTCTCAACCACAAACATCAACTGTTCATTTCCCTCCATTGATGAGTTTCTCCAGCCCTGTGTGTGTGTGTGTGTTGCTCCAGATTTCCAGCATCTGCAGTCCCTCACGTCTCTGCAGTAGTTTGATTTTGTCTGGATGTTTAGAACTCCAGACAGTCAGACAGCTTTCTGGCATCCTTCAAATGTGGACATAGCAACTGTTATATCTATGTCCACCGACTAATTTCTGTAGTGTTTTTGTGTTTCATTATTGTTACCCTATGTTTATCAACTACTTAATAACCGGTAGTTTTCTTCTAATACATAGCATGCATTTCCTTTCCAAGAACATGTGTGCAACACATGCAAGAACATGCAGACAACTGTAAAGCAATCAGCAGCAGGGTGGCCATTCTTTGTTGTGTAATATGTGCGTGTAATCCTAAATACAAGAACAAAACTGTCAGAGTTTACATTATCCAGCATAAAATTGGAACTCCTAGCACAAATATTTTCTTGCCTACATCACAGCTGCTCTGTGTAGGTTCACCCACCAAGAAGAAAGCAGAATTTCATTGTGTACTTGGATTTGACAAAGGCTTGGAGCATTGAGAGACAAAATCAGAAAGATCTATGACTTATTTATGTCTATAACATCAAACTGCACTGTACCACTAAATTCCCAGCCTATGATGTCAATGGCAACCAAGTTTCTATCTGCCTGCAAAAGATCAATATTTCCCCATTCCTCACCAGTTCATGTGCCTGTCTAAATGCCTCTTAAAAACCATGGTCCCGTATGCTCCCCAATTACCCCTAGCAGTGTGTTACAGGCACGTACCACTCTATGTAAAAAATCTTTCCTTGCATCTTTTCTTCCCCTTTCACCTAAAAGCTGTGTCCTTCAGTATTTGCTATTTCTACCCTGGGAGAAAGACTAAATATCTGAGAAACAAATGCTATTTCATTTTACAGGAAACCACATTTATAAAACTGAAATTTTAAAATGATTCATCAGCTCTATAAAATTATTGCAGATTTTCATTAATTTTCTTGCTAAAATACTGCAATTCTGATTGTATCATCTATAATTCTTCCCATTCACTTGTGAGGCCATTACTCAGCTTCAGTTTTAAATGCTGCTTGAGCAGATTTTACTTATTTAAGAGATGAATTGGATGGAAATCAGATGAGGACAGCTCAAAGTAAATTTGGAGTCATTGGTCAGCAGCATACATAGAGTCACCTAGGATAAAAAATACAGTTCAGTGACTTCCAACATTACTCTGACTCATCCACTGAGTACAGAATGATTTTCAACCAACACCTTAGTTTTGGAATGTTTAGTGCTTCATTGTCAAATATGTCTGGAAAAGTACATCACAACTAAACCTTTCAACAGCTAAATTGGTTGTTAACTTCCAGAAGGCCAAATCCCAACACTCACTTTAAACACAACAACAGATCTTGAAAGCATCACAATTAGTTTCATCTTACTTGTGTTCCACAGCATGCCCAACTACACTACACTTAGGAATATTAAGCTGGAAATGTTTTAAAAATAACTTTGTGATTTGATTAAAATATTATATGTCTTCTACATTTCACATGGACTTCCACAGTAACATGTGTTTTCACTCTCCCTCCTCTCTAAAGGAACCAGTTGTGCCTAATCTCAAAATCCAGAGGACATCATGGGTTGTCAGGGTAGAGTTGAACCATGGAACTTTATTGTCTCTAGTTGAAAAAGACTGACAATTTGAAAATGATTTTGAGGACATAACAGGCAAGATAGACTAAGGAGAGTCAGTGGATGTTATTTACTGGATTCTGAGAAAGTCTTTAAGAAGGTGCTGCAAATGAGGCTGCTTAACAAGATAAGAGCCAATGGTATTACAGGAAAGGTGCTAGCATGGATAGATTAGCTGACTGTCAAGAGGAAAGAGTGGAAATAAATAGGGCCTTTTCTGGTTGGCTTCCAAAGAGTGAGGTGTTCTGCAGGGGTTGGTATTGGGGCCACTTCTTTTCATGTTATATGTCAATGATTTGAATTATGGAATAGATGACATTATGACGAGGTTTGTAGATGATATCAAGAATGGTGGAAGGGCAGATAGTGCTGAGGAAACAAGGGAGTCTACAGAATGACTAAGACAGATTGTGAGAATGCACAAAGAAGCGGCAGATGGAATATAGTGTATGGTTATGCACTTTGAGGGAAAGAATAAAGGTGTAAACCTTTCCTAAATGGGGAGAAAATTCAAACATCAGAGCCATAAAGGGACTTGTGCAGGATTCCCTAAAGGTTAACTTGTAGTTTGAGTTGGTGGTGAGAAAGGCAAATTAGCATTCATCCTTGCTTTTATTCTTCAGCCATCTCGAAATGCAATGCTAACACTCATTTCGAGAGGACTGGAGTATAAAAGCAAGGATGCAATGCTGAGGCTTTATATGTTATTGGTCAGACTACACTTAGAGTATAGTAAGCAGCTTTGGGCTCCTTGTCTAATGTGATGGCATTGGGGAGACTTCAGAGGAGGTTGATGAGGATGATTCCGTGAATGAAAGGGCTAACGTGTGATGGCTCTGGCCCTGTACTTGCTGGAGTTTAGAAGAAAAATGGGGAGAATCTCACAGTCATAGAACACTACAGCATAGAAAGAGGCTCTTCAACCCTACTAGCCCATGCTGAAATATTAATCTGCCTGGTACAATCAATCTGCACAGACTATAGCCATCCATATTCTCCCATCCATGTACCTATCCAAATTTATGTTAAATGATGAAATTGAACCCGTAACCACCACTTCTGTTGGCAGCTCACTCCAGAATCTCACCATACTCTGAATGAAGAAACTCCCCACGTTCCCCTTAAACATTTTACCTTTCAGCTTTAACCCATGACATCCAGTTCTAGTCCTATTTAACCACAGCAGAAAAAATCCTACTTGCATTTAACCTATCTGTACCCCTCATAATCTCATTAAAACCTACGAATATTGAAAGGCCCAGGTAGAATGGATGTGGAGAAGGTGTTTCCTGTACAGGGGGGAGTCTTGAACCAAAGAGTACAGCCTCAGCATAGAGGGATGACCATTTAGAACAGAGACGAGGAAGAAATTCTGTAGTCAGAGGGTAACACATCTGTGAAATTCACTGCCACGGATGGCTGTGGAGGCAAAGTTATTGGGTATATTTAAAGACGAGGTTGATAGATTTTTGATTAGTAGGGCATCAAAGGTTATGGAGAGAATGCAGAAGAATGGGCTTTGAGAGGGTTAATAAATCAGCCATGATGGAATGGTGGAGAAGATTCGATGGGCCAAATAGCCTAATTCTGCTTCTATGTCGTATAGTCTTACGAATCAATTTCTATTAACTGACACAACTAGCATTAAATTAAAACTATGTTGCCTAAACCTTTGGTTTAGGTGCTGCAGTATTTTCAAGATTATGTGAAAGCAATACTTTGAAACACAACATTTAAACAAGTCTCATTCTCAAACATCTTAATGGGAAAATGCAAATAATCAATAATGTTAAAATGTGACAAATGTACTTTAAGAAATGGCTGTTGTTCGCTATAAAACAGTAATAAATGTATGATGACTGCAGCCAGTGAAACAGTAAATAAAAATGGTGACTGGAATAAGTAACCAGCCATTTATATTGATCAATGGAAGTATTGGACTGTGGTATTTCTCAATGGAGAAATTTAAATTGGGCATTCGTGACCAGATTTTTGGTGAGTTTGTACATGTTAATGCCATCATCCACAGCTTTGCCCATGGCTGAGAGTAGACCAAATTCATTGCAATTAGCTACATTAAATTTGTTCTACAGTTTTGAACAGAGCATATTCAGATGATCAGCGGCAAGTGCCGGTGGATGATTTCTACTGAATCAGCATGATTTGTGTCTTGGGAAGCTTCCTGGTTTCCTTGAGTTGAAGACGGGTGTGGGTCAGATACACTCTGTTCTCTGGCTCCTTAACTTTGCAGCCGCAACAGATGGCACATCCACTTTGGCCAATTCATCACAAAGCTGGATTAAAAAGGTTTGTTTTATCCTTTAATTTAATTTTTCTATGATATTGATTTAATAATTCAAGTGCTTTAAATAAATTCATTTTTATTTTTTAAGCTATATTTCATCTCTTTTTTAATTATCCCAGTAATCAGTTTTTAAGGGCAGTGGAAAAGACCTCCTGACACCTCAAGATGTCAAAAAGCCATCAGGTCATTCTAAACGACAAAACCTCAGATTCGACTGCCTGACGTCGAATTGCTGCCAGTAAATTGATCCACAGGAACGTCCTGGCGGCAGTGATGCCTCCAGCTCCAGCATGGGCTGCCTCAAAGAGAATCTGAGCTCATCTTCAATAAAATTGCCAAACTCTTTAAGATCTCTGTAGGAAATCCAAGAGGTAATGAATAGAGATGTATCCAAAACTTATGCTGATTCATTTTATGCCTCTTACACTGACAGGGGAAGACCCAAATTCTCAGTCAAAGCATGTACAGTATATGCATTCTGGTTTATGGCGTTACTCTACCTTATGTCTAAATGAATGGAGATAATTTAAAACAGACACCTCAGTAAGTTTAAATAGAACCAATCTTTGCAATTCAGTTGAAATATCAATTACTAGAATTTTAAAAATTGAGAGTTCTGTCAAGTTGTTTTAACACTCTCCATTTTTAGCTGAAAAAGGTAGTTTTTGAATAACACTTCTATTAGGGGTATTGGTATATATCATAACTAGAAGAAAGTCTGTAGATGCTGGAAATCCAGAGCAACAAACACAAAATGTTGGAGGAACTCAGCAGGTCAGGCAGCATCTATGGAGGAGAATAAACAATTTTGGGACAAGACCCATCATCAGAACTGGAAAGGAAGGGGGAAGAAGCCTGAATAAGAAGGTGCAGGGAAGGGATGAAGTACAAGCTGGCAAGTGATAGATGAAATCAGATCAGTGGGAAGATAGGTGGGTGTGGTAGGGGTTTTTAGTGCAGATACTGACTTAAAGTGTTATAAATTGGTGTTTTCATAGCACTGCCATGATAACCTGTGAACGTAACCAACTCAAGGTAGCTTGCACACATCATAACTTAATTACTGCAATAGTGTTAGTCACATCTGGTAGAGTCATCTTTGATGTACTGCTTCAGATAGAGCAACAATGAAAAAGATGACCGAAAGTTGTCTTAAGAATTCCTTCCTCCAATGCAAATCAGATCTAAACTGCTGTTTCATGTCTTGTTTAGTGCAATAGAATCAAAGAGCTTGGCCCTGAAATAAACCAAATGGCAACACTTTGGAACAACTTTCCATTGCCGTGAGCTGCATTATAATGCTAGTTTTAAAACACTGTAAAGATGACTGTTACTTAACACTGACGGAGTCTGTCATAACTATGTCTCTTCATGGTTTTCTAAGATCATCTTTCAATGATTGTAAAAACCAGTACAGCTTCAAGCATGCTTGGTTTCTGTCAAGAATGTCAGCAATGGAGAGAAACACTGGGAAGAAAAAAATCAACAGGAAAAAAAAACAAAGACAATGAAAACATTCATTTACAGGACCAAATGTTTAATTTTCTTCAAATCATGAGATCAGATTATAATTATTAACAAGTATTTGCATAAGAAAAGAGCAACAGCTGCACAAGCAGCTAATCCAGACAGCATCACATCACACTGACATTATAACTGTATCCTTGGCAGCTTCTGACGATGCAGTTCTTGTTTAGTTTATGCGTGTGACTAGGTCGACCCTTCCTCACACTAAGTGAGTAGCATTCCCAATGCTGAAATTTACCCAATTTTCACAGACAGCATGCATTCTAGAGACTTTTTCCATCAGTGCACCATGACTTTGTCTAATTGGACCAGCAGTTGCAATTTAAGCCTTATGTTCTGTGCATTGTTTTAATATTCCATTATCAATATTGCTCACATAAACTTGTTGTGCAGAGATTACAGTCCCCCCCCCCCAATGATAAAGGTTCTGCAGCAGGACCACTAGAAGGAACAAGAAACTACAACATGAGAAATGGAGCATGGGATTCACTTCTCCCCTTTGTTTGGTCTCATTACATGTTTCTCACTCCTGCATTTGTTTTGCTTCTTTAAGTGCATCAGCAAAGAAGAACCAGTTGCCAGTGGCTTGCACAAATTCAGCTTCCACACACAACACAGACCCTCAGATTTCCTCACACTCTCTCATTACTGTCTGTCTAACCTTTTTCCAGTAACTAACATCAAATGCCACCAGGGTGAGGAAGACAGACAACATTGCCTATGGGCTCTGGCAAAAAATCCTTACCACACACTCTGTCACACTGCGCTATCACTGATTCACACTGCTCACAATTGTTTCTCCAGTCCCTTCTGTTCCCGAATGGAAATCACCTCCCTGTCACTGGTCCATGTTCACAGATTAGGAACGGTTAAACCATGCTAAATTAATTTAAGAGTTCTAAGGTATTGTAAACAGTAGAAATGACTAATACAGTGTCAAATGCCTTTGTAAAGATATATTGTGTAAAGATCAAGACATTTGCAAATGATATGGCCCATAAATAAACTGATGGAAAATTAGTAAATAAAGTATAAGCAGCAGACATACAAACTCTAGGTAGTCAGAAAATGGCACTCTACAAGCACCAATGCTCGTCATAATTATTTTCATAATTAGTATTAATTGTCTGGTCTTTGGATCAAAGAATTCAATGTCAAAAATTGTAGCCTGTGCCAAACTAGAGACATAACTGGCACTGAAGGAGAATGCAATAAGACAACAATAGAAAAACTTGCAAACTAGGCAGGTAACAGACAAATGAAGTCTTAAAATTGATAAATGAGACACAATCGATAAGAAGATAAAAGCATAATAAAGTCATGAGCAAATAAATATCAATGGAATTTGAAGAGCAAAGGGATCTTAAGGAATTTAAAGCTATTTTCTGGGGTACAAAATCACATTTGCATTACATCCTGAGCCAGGTCATATGAGACAATTCCTCTTTTGTGCAGTGAAAAGGAAACAGAAGCACAGAATATAGAACAGGAAAGTTCAGGAACTGGCCCCTTGGCCCACCACGTCTGCAATGCCCTCCTAACTGCAATGTCAATCTAAAGTTATCCTACCTGGCCAGACTGAAAGGATGCACCAGAATTATGCAATTATAGTTAAAGAAAAAAAGAGCAAAGAAGTTACTATATTTCATTCAAAAAGAGTTAAAGCTGATCTTAAAAAATATGAATGAACTGCAGAAGATAGATGGAAAGATAATATTACCATAGTGGGTGAATTCAAAACTATAAACCAGCCACAAATTCAATGTAGTTGCTCATTAATCCAATGTGGAGATCAGGAAAAAATTAGTTACTCAAGAGTGCTGAGAATATGTAATTTATTATCATAGGTAATGGTAGAAACATAGAGCTTAAATTATTTCAAAAGTACCTAAAAAGTGTGTGATACGTTTATTATTAGAAGGGGAGCAGGCAGACAGAATAGTAAAAGCAATAGGTAAAAAACTACTACGAAATATAAAAATGTCCTGACCTCTATTCTGCACTAATTATTTAATTTAGCCCTTGCTAATTCGAATCCTCAGTGCTCCAAACACATCCATTCTTAGGTACATGAATGGAAACAGCATTGAAAACTGTCTCAGAGCACGGATTTTTTAAAATGTACTTCCTACGTACAGTAAGTTTTGAAAAAATCCATACAGAACAATAAGGTACATGGTGATGGCGTACAACTCTGCTATACTGAAATGGTCACCACCATTAATGATCAAATGCTTCCTCTTTCATTTTGGGCCATGGAATATATTTTATCAAGAAGCAGAACCATGGATTTCCACTAAAAAGAAGAGAAGAAAGAAATCATTAAAGTCTAAAGAGAAGGCTTTGCCTGTGAAGAAGATTTTTTACCTCAAAAAAGTACAAACCAAACACAAACAAACTCATTGTTGGGCAAATTTAACACTATTATTTTAAACAACCAGGATGCAGGGAATACAAATTTCATTATGGGTAATATAGGAACCTACACAATTTTCACAGTGTATCAATCCATGTCACTGCTACCTAGTCCATTTAAATCAGCCAGAGTGAAAATATTTTGAGCAATGCAAATAAAAATCTTGATTTTTTTTTCTAAAGTAAAGACTGTCCTCTGTATAATAACTTGTCAGTGAAAGTATGACCTGCACAGGATTTTAAAAAAAGGACAAAAAGAGCACAAACTCAAAGTGTATTTTCCTGGGGGAGAAGTGTCATGCGAAGTACAGCCAGCTCCAGTCCCTATTCTAAACTAAGACTCATAATTAATTCACACTATTCATTCCAACATTAATCAAAGGAGAATGCACTTCTTTTCTTATCTATTACTTGATGCACAAATAATTACAGCTCTGATCTTCTCTCCTGAGTAGGATTTAATGATTATTGAAGTAAAATGGGTGTGTTGGGCATAAGTAGTATCACATACAGCTGCTGAGTGAATAAATGCACACAATGTGTTCTTCTTCAGTCTCATTAAAAAGCAAACATGACTTGACCCATTTGGAGGGGCATTTACATAAAAAAGTAGGATTCCAAGAGTAGACAGAGGTAGACAAAAACAAGGCTTTAGACATTGATAATCATCCATTCCTCCTAACTGTCACTACTGTTGTTAAAACATCAAGCTTTTAGGAACAAAATTGGTGATCAGTGTTTTCTGTGTTATAACATTAAGGAATTTTCCTCCATGGAGAATTGCTCTTTGAAATGGACCTAATTTGCTTTAATGTTAACTCCCAAATACTGGATGTTCACTAACATATAAATCAGTTCTGGGAAAAATTAGCATCGAAAATCTGAAATATAAACAAAAGTACTGAAAGGTATTCCAGTCCCTCCATACCTAATCTGTAACATCTAGTACTTCATTTGTTTTGTGGATAGATTTCTGATTCAATTTACAAATTACCCAATAAGGGTGCCTGAGCATTTCCTGCTCTGTTTCTCAATGCATGGACACTTGCTCTATGAAACAGCTAAACATTGACAACATAGTAAATAACTAGGTTTTCAAGTTAGAGCATTCTCTGTACCTTACAGACCTGAGCTCACACACAGTTTTAAATTCATAGAATGAGATATTCTGGAGTTTTAATTAAATATAACAAATGCATTTCAGCATTATTTGAGATTTGAAAGAAGTCTGAAACACCCAAAAACTTCTATAGATGTACCGTGGAGAGCATTCTGACAGGCTGCATCACTGTCTGGTATCGGGGGGGGGTTATTGCTCAGGACCGAAGGAAGGTGCAGATGGTCATAAATTTAGTCAGCTCCATCTTGGGTACGAGCCTACAAAGTACCCAGGACATCTTCAAGGAGCAGTGTCTCAACAAGGCAGTGTCCATTATTAAGGACCTCCAGCACCCAGAGCATGCCCTTTTCTCATTGTTACCATCAGGTAGGAGGTAGAGAAGCCAAAAGGTACACACTCAGCGATTCAGGAACAGCTTTTCCCCTCTGCCATACGATTCCTAAATGTGTATTGAACCCATGAACACTACCTCACTTTTTAAATATATACTATTTCTGCTTTTGCATGATTTTTTAATCCATTCAAAATAGATATATTGGGATAGATTTACTTATTTATTTATTTTTAATTTTTTCTTCTTTGATATTATGTATTGCATTAAACTGCTGCCGCTAAGTTAACAAATTTCACGACACGTGCCGGTGATAATAAACCTGATTCTGATTCTAAATTCAAGGCAGTCTTTTGGTCAGTTTTAAATAGTAGTCAGGATGATTCAGCCTAGATTCACCACATATAGTTTTCTCCCACCTATACTTAACTGGCCTAGATTAGTCAAAAAGTAGTACCTTTTAAACACTAATATAAGAAACAAGAGCAGTAGAAGGCCAGTTGGTTGTCCAACCCTGCTCTGTCAATCAATAGGATTAAAGCTAATCCAAATATGATCTCACAGCATTTTCCTGCACTCCTTCTACTCCCCTTGACTCCCCTGTAAGCTTGTCATTCTCTACATTGAACACATTCAATGTCCTCACCTCCGCAGCTCTGTAACATGCAGAATTCCATAGATTTACAATCCTATGAGATAAAAACATTCCTTCTGTTCGCATCTTATATGAGCAACCCCTTATTGAATACTATGCTCTCTTGTTCTAAATGACCTCACAAGGAGAAATAACTCAACAAATACACTGTAACCCTTCCTTCAGAGCCTTGAACGCTTCAAAAAGATCACCTCCCATTTTTCTAAACGCTAATGAGGTGTAGGCATAATTAATTTAATTTCCATACATCAGCCTTATCCCAGGAGTCATCTTACTGGACCTTCTCTGCACATAAAAATGAATCCTCCTTTCGATACAGAGACCAAAACTGGAGGCAGTAATTAAGGTTTGACTAGCACCCTGCTGCATTACAAATTTACAATTAGCCTTACTGATTACTTGCTGTGCCTGCACATCAACCCTTTGTTTTGTTAACCTTCAGGTTGCTAGTGCAACAACATTTTGTACACTCACTCTATGTAAGTAAAGTGATAACTTTGCTTTATAGTTTGCCTTTCAAGATAGAAGATCTCAGATTTTCCTACACTGTACTTTGTCTGCTATCTGCCTGCCCACATACATGCTTTTGCAGACCCTCTGGGTCTTCCGTACGATGTATTTTTAACCCTATCTTTATATCAGCAGTGAAGTTGGTGACGTTACGTTCTGCCTCCTCGTTTGCACAAATTACCCATAGTTGATGTCATAGTACTGATCCCTGAAGAAACTGCTCAGTTACTGATTATCAAACTATATATGAACCATGGATTTTGACTCTGTTTTCTGATAGTCAATCCCTTATCCACACCAATGCATCACCTTCTGATGTGTGTTTTCTTGTACAGTAACCTGTTGTGGAATGTTACCAAGTACTTTCTGGAAATCCAGATGCATGAGATCCACTTAATCTATTTTCCCTTTCCATCTGTTAAAACTTCTAAGAACTCTCACTAGTTTGTTAAAAATAACTTTGCTGTCATTAAAAATATGTTAACTCTGCTTGATTGACTTCGGGTATTTTAAATGTTATTTGTTCATTACTAATAAATTCCAGCATTTTCCCCAATTATAGATATTAGGCTAACATAGCTAGCGTTTTCTGCTTTCAGTCTCCTTCTTTTCTTGAACAATATGTAACATTTGTAATTTTCCAATTGTCTAGGACAGCTCCAGAATTCAGGGAATTCAATGGATTTGAACCAATGAATTGTCTACAATCACTTCCTTTAAGACCCAAGGACGCGGGCCATCACGTGCAGGGGAACTGATGATCTTCAGCTCCATTAGTTTGTCTAGTATTTTCTCCTTGTAACTGAGATTATTTCAACTTTCTCCCTTTTATATTCCCTTGATTGTCTAATATTATTGGAAGTTTTTTATTGATTATTTTCACAATGAAAATAATTAATTAGAATCTCTGCCATTTCCCTGTTTTCCTTTATTCATTCTCCAATATCATCCTCTCATGGCCCAACATTTCCTTTTGTTTCTTTTTTTAAAATACTTTTAGAGAATCAGGTTATTATTATAGACTTACCCGATCTGTTCTATTATTATTTGTTATTTTAATTTTGTGTAACCCCCTGGATCGCCTCAGGCTCGCTCAGCTCGTTCTTGTCTAGGGGGAGCAGCCTTCGGCCCCGCCAAACTGGGTAATCAGCTGGTGTGGATGCTGTGTGATGTCCCCGCCTCACCCAAAAACAGACAGTACACCATATGCGATTAAATGAGTACAATTTATAAAGGTTACTATAACTAAGTGATTAATAACGATACAGTATATATGAAGAGAAAATTAAAGAAAAGGCGCCAAACTTATCAAAGTCCAAACCACTTCGTGCACAGCCGTTGGAGCTCAATTACTGAAGTCTTCTGGCCACCATTCGATCCCCTCCGAACTCCTCGACTCGCAGCTCAGGACCCTCCAAACTCCTCGACTCTCCAAACAGCTCAGGACCCTCCGAGTGGTCAACCAAGCACATCTAGCTTCATTCCCCCCCCCCTCCTCGGAGAATCTCCCTTTGGGGTCCGATCCTCGCCCAGCTTAGAGCATTGCGTCCTCTCTCTCGACCCCCTCACGCCGATCTGCCCAAAAGCCCGTCAACAAAAGCTTACAGACTCAGAAGAAAGAACATTAATCCCCATTTGGTTTACAAAGGAATACCATTCTCGGTATCAGTAAATTAGCATTCCTGCTAGTTAACAAAAAGAAACCCTTTCCCAACAGTACAAAGAAAAAAGAAGAAACCCCCTTTACATTTGCATATCTGGCCATTGGATCTCACTGTAGATCTCATCTGCCAAGTCCACCAGTGCTGACTTTGTGTGCTAGAACCGGCACGTCTGTAACTCACCGGGGCATGAGGCTGCTGGCTACTCTCACCTAGTTTAGCCCTCCTGTTGAAGTGGTCTACTGGAGTTTGGCTGCTGTCTGGAGCCACAGGTGAGAGTTGAGCGTTTGATGGGGACCAAAGCTGAGTGAGCTACCCCAGAATGGACGCAACAAATCCCTTCACCAGAGGTGCTACCCCTCCCTAGACACCCAATACACCCCTCAGTAATGTATTCTTTATCTTTATACGTACCAAGGGTTACTAATAACAAACCATATTCTGGAAGAACAGAACTTTTACTTACAGCAACAAAACCAAACCACGTTTTTACCAAGCTATGTTCTAAGTCATTCTATCATTTCCGCACATGCTCAGAACTCTGTCCAATCACGTTCTTACATGCCATTACATGTGATATCACCACAACTTCCTTTCCTTAAAAAGGAAAACAATTAGTAACATTAACCAGAACAAATGCATAATTTAACATGTCTCTATCAGTCTCTCTGAGGGTTTACAAACACAAATAGACCTTCTAAGTGGTTCACACAGTTCTTGTGTTTTGTTATTATTTCCATGTTTTGTCTGGTCTGCATCAGTTAACAGAAACTCTGAAGTTGGCTCTTTCTTAAGGTCCGTGTGATTTCTTCTTAACACTGTTCCTTCTTCTGTTTGGACCGTGTATGATCTGGGTTGTACTTCTTCAAGTACTGTAGCTTTCTGAATTCCTTCCACTTCCATTTGTAATGAAATACGAGTCTTCTTTTCTTCATGTAATTCATTCATTAACTGTGTAATCTCTTTTTTATGCTGAGATTTCATCATTTCAATAAAACTTCTCAATTCTTTCAATTGGATCCTGATTCTTGTCACTCTTTGGCTTCAGATCAGTGTTGTACTGTACCGGCAAGCTTGGCCTCTGTCCTCCTGCAGAGGTGAGATTGTGATGGAATGCATGGCCCATTGACGCATGTGCGTTACTTCCAGAGGGCAAAATTGCAACTTCTGGTTTTGGTGGCAGTGCTTTGTCAGATGCTGGTAACAAAGGGATGGGTCTGGGAGTTTTCTTTATGACTTCTAGACGTTCCATTCTGTCATTGTATTTTGACTCTGTGTCACTGTCCAGGACTAAGACTCTTTTCACCAAATTCAGTCTGTCACCGGCAGATAGACCCTGTACTGACTGTACATTCTTTGGCACGACCACAAATGAAAGCACGTGCACCATATTTCTGTGTGATACTTTTACCACACATGTTCCTTTAACTGGAATGTCAGCACCTGAATACCCAGTCACTTTTATATTTGTCTTATGTAACTTTGGACTTGGCTTTAAGGCATTAAACTCAGGTTCTGCACAAACATTTACTTGTGCTCTAGTATCAAGTTTGAACAGAATATTGTTCTGGTTCACTTGCAATGGCATAGTCCAGTCATTCTTACTTTGTTTGTTTTCACAGAGCACATCTATATAAAACTCCTCACATTCATTTATTTTCAAGCACTGCATTTACTTGTTTTGTTTTCTTTCTACTTCTGCAACAGCGTGAAAAATGATTACTCTTACCACAGTCATTGCACATTTTCCCATACACTGGACACTGTTTTGGTCGGTGCTGCCGCCCACAGCAATCACATAGCATTTTCCCCTCAGAAGACGTCTTACTCTCTGCTGGTTTTGTTGTCGTATTATTATTTATATTAATATGTTCGTGTTTCACAGCACCTGCGTTGTAGCTCTCAATGAAAAGGTCTTTAGCCTGTGTGGTCACGGTTTCTGAAGCTTTGCAAAGCATCAAAGTGTTTTCCAAATCTAAGTCTTGTTTTCTTAACCATTATCCCGAATGCCACAAACAATTCTGTCTTTAACGAGAGAGTCTGTCAGTTCTGCAAACTCACATGTTTTGCTTCGGTGACTCAATTCAGTAACATATTGATCAATTGTTTCACCAGCTCTCTGTGCACGTGTAAAAAAATTTATGCCTTTCATACGTCAAATTGCACTTCGGTATACAAAATGCTTCGAATTTGTCCATTATCAATTCCAATATTAAACTATCTCCATCTTCAAAAATAAATTGATTATATACCTCAATTGCATTGTCACCTATTACGTGGAGTAGAAGTGCAGATTTTGTTTTTTTCTGCTTTTCTATCAGCTCCAATATATTTCAAAACGCTGCTTAAATTTTCTCCATTTCTCAGCTACGTTCCCAGTCAGCTGAAGTGTCGGTGGAGGTTGCAAACCTTTCATTCATAGAACTATTAGCAGACACCGAAACAGTTCAAACTCTTTTTTTCTTCGATTATCTTCGACTCTCCCATTTTAGGAAATGTATTATTCTTCCAGACTGACTTCTGACACCATGTTGTGTTCTTTATATTTATAGATACATGGGTTACTAATAACAAACCATATTCTGGAAGAATAGAACTTTTATTTACAGCAACAAAACTAAATCACGTTTTTACCAAGCCATGTTCCAGATCATTCTATCATTTCTGCGCATGCTCATAACTCTGTCCTATCACAGTCTTAAACATTATTACAAGTGATATCACCACAAGCAATGGTGATCTAGTTACTATTATAAACATGTCCTATTCTTAGACATGTTGGAAATGTATAGCTCAGTTTTCCGTTACCTTATAGACATATTTGGCTACAGTGAACTAGGGAAATTGATTAATGGGTGAATTAATAGATTTATGGACATTAATTGGCCAAGATACAGTATGTTGCTATTGAAAAGGAAAAGTCTAGAAAAAGGACACACTATCTGTGGCTAGGTAGAGAAACTGTGCTTGGTACTAAGTTGTAAGGGCATCCAGTTGTGAAGATTAGTAGTAAACCATAGGTCTGGAAAATTAAGAAACCAGTGAAGGGTGCCTACAAAAAAATATAAAGGGTATATAATATAATATAAAATATATTATATTATTATAATATAATTATTACATTATTATAATATAAATATAAAAATGCAAAAGTAAACTAACAAGTAATTTTAGAACAGAATTGGGCAAGTTTATAATAACAATCTGATTCTCTAAAAGTATATAAAAAAGAAGCAAAAGTAAATGTTGGGCCACTAGAGGATGATATTGGAGAATGAATAATGGAAAACAGGAAAATGGTAATGATTCTAATTAATTATTTCATAGTGAAAATAATCACTAAAAATTCCAATAATATTAGATAATCGAGGGAAACTTTATGAGGAAAATTTGAATATGCTGGTACATAGTACATGTTTGTTACTTGCACTAGAATAATGATATTTGAGTCACGTCTGACAGGTTTCCATGGGGAACTGGGCTGGTAGTATGGAATCTTGTGTCGGTCAAGTCTTTGCCAATGCTTAATATAATGACTGGCACGACCCAAGGAAGGCATTTAAGTACTAATTTAACAATGAATATTTACTGAAACCACTTTTTGTTTGTTTTACCCAGTAGTTGTCCAGACAATTGTGGCTTTGTCCACCCTTAAGTTATAACAGAATTAGCTGAGTTACAGAAAAAAATGTAAGAACACAGGAGCAGGAGTAGGCCTCTGGCCTGTCAAGCCTGCTTTGCCAACCAATAATACTCATCAGGCCTTACACTCAGCTCCACATGCCTTTCTTTTCCCCATAACTCTTAATTCACTTACTAGGCAGAAATCCATCTCTTAAACATTGTAATGAAATAACCTCCTCTGCTTCCCTGGGCAAGGAGTTCCACAGATTCATTAATCTCAAGGAAAAGCAATTCCTTCTCATCTCCACCCTGAATCTAGTCCTGTGAACCTTGAGGCTCTAACTCCTAATTCTGGTTTTACCAACCAATGAAAACGACTTACCTGCCTAAATCTTATCTATCACACTCATAATTTTATACATTTCTGTAAGATGCCCTCCCATTCTTCTGAATTCCATTGAGTCTAATTCCAGGTGACTCATAGGCAAACCCCCTCATCCTCAGAATCTATGTTGTCAACCTCCTCTGTACTGTCTTCAAAGTCAGTATAAATGAGACCAGAACCACATGCAGCGTGGGCTCATCAGTACCTTGTACATTTGCAGCTCAACCTCCCTGCTCTCAAATTCAGTCTCTCTAGCGATAAAGGTCAATGCTCCATTTGCTTTCTTGACAACCTGCTACACCTGCACACTAACCTTTTGTAGCCAATACACAAGCGCTCCTAAGTCCGTATGCTAACAAAAGGCTGCAGTCTTACACTAATTAAATGATGATTTGAACTATATTTCATTCCAAAGTGGATGACCTCCCATTTAAAAAAATTATATACCATTCTGCCAGACCACTGCCCACTCACTTAACCTCTCCGCAAATTTTCTGCACCCTCTGAGCAATTTGCTTTTCCACTCATTTTAGTGTCATCAACAAATATTGATATGCTACATTCAGTCCCCTCTTCCAAATTACTAATTTATAATCAAGAACAGTTTCAGGACCAGCACCAACTCCTGCGGCACTTGGCTCACTACTGATTGCCAACCAGGGAAACACCCATTTATCTCAACTCTTTGCCTTCTATTGGTTAAGCAAATCTCTCTCCATGCTAATACATTAACTCTCTACTCCAAGAATTCTTATCTTACACCTATGCTACACCTTATCAAACACCTGAAAATCTAGTAATACAGTATCTACCTGTTCTCCTCTATCCACTGCACTCCATAGCTACTCAAAGAACTCCAATAAGTTTCTCAAATTGGATTGCCTTCCTGAATCCATGCCATGTTGGCCTAATGGAACCACTTCTATCCAGATGTCTTACTACTTCTGCTTTAATGACAACTTTAAGTTACCTACATGTTGCCTATAAAGAGTTCTGCAGTCTGCTCTTGAAACACTTTAGAAGTGTTGGTGTGAATAAGAAGTCTATGTTTGCATCTGTACAAAGTATTACAAAGGTTTGCTTCCGTGAAAAAGAAAGATATGGAAGTTAATTCTTAGTGTGCAATGATACAGCATAGAATAGTACAGGACTACAGTGTTGTGCTGAACAAACTAAAAAGCAAATCAAAATCACCCAAACATTAATCCCTCCCACAGCAATGAAAGATAGAGGGAAAAAACCTCTATATAGCATGTTTTATAAATTCAGGATTTTCCAGTTTAATTTTCCTCCTTTGAATTCTTGATGGAAATATAGTCACTGTTAAAAATCGGCAGTAATGTCCACACAGAAAGATCTCCTACGTAAACCTGAGAACTTCTGCTGATCAACCTATAAGGTACAAGATCCAAATGTGCACAATATTCAGCGTGCATGCATGGCTTAGAGTAAAGGAGAGGTGAAGAGAAATTCTAAGTAATTTTCATGAATTAGTAGAAAGTTCAGGTCAAATACAAGCAAAGTTCCAAGTATGCTAATAAGCAATAAATGAGATAAATGTCCAGCTAATATATTCTGATAAAATATTAGTGACCTGAAGCACCAACACTGTTTCTCTCCCTACAGTACTGAACATCCTTTGACTAACCTGTTGAGTATTTCCAATGTTCACTGTATTTCCTTCAAATTTCCAGTACTGACAACACCCTATTTGTAATGTGGCTTCAGTTCCTAGTTTTTGAAGGGCATGACATAATGCAGGTCTTTTTTAAAACAAGACAAGTTTGTAGTCACAGAAGCTTGTACCCAACAATAACTTCATTGATTAATGCCAGGCTAAATTTTGAAACTACTATAATGTATTTTTCCGAATTCTTAACTCATGTTAAAATATACTTAAGCCGGGCCAGTTTAGAGACATAGCATAACATCATTCTGGAACAAAGTCACATTTTTTAGAAATCTGTGGAGCACAAAGGGCTGCATAGAAATTTTAAAAATGAATAGGGAACATTTGTCAAGACAGCATAAACATTTCAATAAACACTTTTGTGACATTAGAAATGAAAAGACCAGTAATTGTGGAGTTCTAGGACTGAAGTGGATTCACCTGTGATCCTTCCTGCTACAACCTGACACATAAAGGTCTGTCAAGCTAAACTCTGATATAAACCACCATCAGTCAAGTGGAATTTATTGTCTATATAATACAGGAAGGTGCAGTATAATGAAAAACTTGCTTGCAGCAACATCCCAGGCAAACAGAATGTCAATTACATATAAATCATACATAAAATTATACCCTGTAGTTCAAAATAAAGACTTAAGCAAAAACAAAATCTCAGTGCAAAAACAAAGACACAATCAAAGAAAGCATTATGCAGATTAGCCTCAATGGAAGGGTCCTTCCTGAATCCGTGCCATGTCTGCCTAATGGAACCACTTCCATCCAGATGTCTTGCTATTTCTGCTTTAATGACAACTTTAAGCATTTTTCTGACTACAGCTGTTAATCTAACTATACTAAAGTTACCTACATTTTGCTTACAATGAATTCTGAGGTCTGCTCTTGAAACACTTTAGAAGTGTTGGTGTGAATAAGAAGTCTCTGTTCGCATCTGTACGAAGTTTCACAAAGGTTTGTTTCCATGTAAAAGGTAGAAAGATATGGAAGTTAATTCTTAGTATGCAATGATACAGCATTATACAGCCCTGCCATTTATTCAAAATTCCTGTGGGTCTGATTTGTGATTTGGATTGTTGGCTTTGCCCACAAAAAGTTTGAACTTTTGTATTTCTACATGTTACAATGACATGGGTATGCTAGAAACTGCAAGCAATGATGAAAGTTGTCAGTTCTTTACTTGTTATTTTCTTCTTGGATTGGAATGGACATTGATTTTAGATTCCACTCTGGTTCTGTGGGTTCTGAAGCAGACTGCTTCAGTCTGTACTGGAGATAGTTTCTTGTAGGAGGTGGGCTGGCAGTTAGATAACTTTCAAGTTTAGAACATGCAGTTAAGAAATCAGAATTAGAAATGCCCCAAAACTAATATTCACAAGATAAGTACATTTTCTGTGATCACAATACCAACTTTTTCTAAATGTCCTGTATTCTTCTCAATTAGCCACAACAAACTTGAAAAGAATGGTGCATACATGCTGATTCTACCAGTCAAATTCCTAGAGTATAAAAATAATTTTTCACAGATAAGCTCATGACAAAGCTTAAAGATGCATTATGTGTTTGGTGCATGTGTGTGGTCAAAGTTGCATGTTAATAGAACAATTTGTGCAGCACACCAGTTTATGGTTATTCTCCCATCATAATTAATTTAAATGCCAGGATGTCAGAGGTGGATGATGATGTGCCAATACCTCCTGGAATAAAATCAAAGAGTATGTGGCTGATGCTTGGGATGATAGCACCTACTTTACTTTGAGGTGCTTTCAAATTATTACTTTCTTCACTTTATACCTTTAATTAGCTGTAGCTAATATCAGCTTTGCCATCTTCTGTTCTGCTATTATCTTCTCTTGAGAAGCATTTTACAGGCCAGTCTGCTCTGTGCCCTGTGTAATCTGCAGCTTCCCTTTTCAAGTTAAGGGTACTGAATATTTTCATATGCTCCAGCTCAGATGAAGGGTCCACACACAAAACATTTAACTTGTTGGAAATCGTTCCATTTTTCTGTTCTGCTAACACTAAAATACACAATATTTCTCACTGACATGTTAAACTGCTTTTCACACTGCTATTATGCATTAATATAAACATTTATGTGCAATTCCAGAAATCAGCATCAATAAAAATGCCATTTTTCCCAAAACAAAATATTGCAATGGCAGTATTTATGTGGACTGAATTTAGAAGAGAGTTACTGTATATGTAATGTGATATCCCCTCTACAGTATGCATCAACCATACTCTGTGGACTTAATATACAAAATGGGATTGTTATAATCACCCAGTAAATCATGCCAAATTTCACAGTGGTTTTCTGGGGTTAAAATGCCCACGGTCTATTACAGCAGTAATTCCCAAATGTATTCACCAGCACACCATTAACAAATATTTACTCTCCTTACATGGAGGGTTTGTTCTCTGAAACCTTCAATGTGATTTATACAGTTGCTTCTCATTGACCATCTCTGTCACAAGTCTGAATGCAAAATTAGGAGGGTTGGGCACAGTGATAGCCACCCCATCCTGTAAAAGCCCAGAGCTACAGAAACACTAACAGAATCTTAAAAGACCTCATTCTGGGAGAGGAATGATCTTTGAAGGTGGGCTACACCTGGAGACAATTTGAAAGACTGGCTTAGGACCAAGGGCTCTGGTGAGCTGCTGTTGGTGGCCCATGCCCCAGTAGTGATGATGGACTTAAGTAATAATTCTCAAGTAAGTTCTAAGTAAGTTAAGCAAGTAAATGGCTAATATTGTAGAGCATATTTGACACAGAAATACACACTCCAGGTGCAATCAAGTAGCCATGATCGGAACATACTCATAATTCCTCACTCAATAATAAGTTCAAAACTATATGTGAAAATGACAATATTAAAGTTTTGCACAGTTATTTTCCAAGCATGAAAAATTGTCACTTGGGCTAAGCTTGTACTATGCCATCAGATCACCTACATCTTACCTGCCGTGCAAAGCACTGCTTGTCTGGAAATCAATGGAGATTCAGATGCTGAATCAACAAAGACAACAAATGTACTTTCAAAGCCAGCCTCATGTCACTGGAAATCTTGGAATCTCTTGGAAAACTGTTCTTGTAGCAAAGCAACACCGCCTTGTTCTTTGGAAATTCCATTCCCAGAAATTGGCTCTGGTTGACAGTTGCACATAATGAAACATTATCAAGTCCATCCTCAATAAAATTGCTTATTAAATAGCTGAAGCTCCATCTGAAACTCTTTCAAGCAGATACACAAATTGAAGATTTGCTTCCTTTTGACCTGCAAGTTAATGTTAAGATCATTTCAGACACATTAGTAAGAGAAAAAATGAACTTCCACGTTGGGTGGCTATAAGAACACTCTTTTACAAGCTTGTTTTTCATCAGACATAAATAAGTTTATTTTGGTGCACAGCTCCAAAATATTTTGAGATGCTGCTCTAACTGAGCCACTAAATCAGTTTCTGCCAAACGACTGTCTGTGGTTGGTTATATGAGAATAAATTAAATTTGGTGTTTTACTTCAACAACATTATCTTTTCTTCCATGAACTCAATGAATCGGTTCTAGAGTTTTGCCTTATAATATCTTATAAAGCCTTATAATGATATGAAGGATTAATAATGTGGTACTTGTAAAGGATATTTAAATCTGACATAGAGTGGGAAGCATTACAGTGTACTTTATCCATCAGATCTATTTGCTACTCACCTTTGACTGGCATGGCAACTGAACCAGTCAACTGAGAGAGGGATCAATGCATCATGTCCTTATATTTTCCTACTGTGCCTGATTAGAATTAAACACATTCCTTAAGTAGGACCTTAAGTTATCAGTGCAGATGATTTATTTCCCTCCACATTTTCCAGGGGTTGGAATGAGTGGTCAGAAAAGTCAACTGAGCAATATTTGACCCATTAAACCCCAATAAACCTTCACTCAAGAAAAACTGAAGCTCCTTAATAGTTCTGTAATTGCAACACAAATCTAACAGCAATCAGATATATATTAATCAATATTGAAACAAAATCTTTCAAAACACTGTAAAATATTGCATAATTACAATAATATACCACGTAAAGTAGATACATTGTGGAGTAGGAAGTATTGAGGTGGAACGGTAGATATCAGAAATTTACTCTTAGTGGATTAAATATATTAGGATACATTAGGATATTAGGCTTGAAAAGATGTATTAGAACTGTGCTGCTTGGGACCACAAGCCCAGGGTATTGGGCTTCCTACATGACAGATGCACCTGAACATGATGTTTAGATGATGATTTAGGAGCCAGGCCAGACTGTAGAGGTTGGGGTATCAGACCCTGAGGTAAGGGGTGGGCCAGTTCAGCTTGCTAATCCACAACATTTACTCAGCTCTGTGCTAAACTAAGTACCTGTGGACAGACTCTCTTTGTGAACTTCAATTCAGAACGTAATTGGCTTGCACAATTTTTTTTCTCTCTGAACACTGGGTGTATGATGGTCTTTTTTTATTGGATTCTTTTGGGTTTCTTTGTTTTATGGCTGACTGTTGAGAGATTAATCTCAAGGTTGTTTAAAGTATATGTACTTTAATAATAAATGTACTTTGAACTTTGAATGTGAGAGAATGGACCTACATGCTTGACGGTATACAAATACCTTTTGTCCAGGAGTTCTGACACTGCAAGGATGCAGCTCATGGAGGAGGAAATCAGTTGTGCTATAGATTCAAGGGGTATGTATGAGGAGAGGAATGAATGTATGGAGGATGGGTGAAAGCCAGAAGATTAAAATTGAAGGATGGTAGGGATTGGTAGAAAAAGGGAGGTGTGGATCAAAAGGTTCAAAGGTTCATCTATTATCAAAGTACACAACTCTGAAATTCTTCATTTCTTTGGGTAGCCATGAAACCAAGAAAGAAAAGAAAGGCAGCACGATCAGCAACACCCAAATCCCACCTTCCCACAAAAAAGACGAACGAAAACTGAAGAGACACATCAACCCCCAAATCCCTCCTCTTGCTTAAAAAATAATCAAAATGGATCAGGCACATCGACCCCCAAATCTGCCACCCCGTACAAAAAAAATGAGAAGATCGGGTGAAAAACGCAGCATATTATAAGTCTAAGACTGAAAAAAAGCGTCTACAGTCCAAGTCCACATCCAAAATGCAGAAAAAACTGGACACCACTCTCTGGGCACACTGGCAGGCTCTTCCCTCTCCACTACAGAGCAACCAACCAAAAGGCAAGCAGCTGAATTTCACCCTCTGCACTCGTTTCCATGCTTCAATCTCCGTCACTTTAATTGGCAAACAATGGAACAATCAGTGAAATAGAACCAAGCATCAGCTTGCAGTCCATCCTGCAGCCTGCCCATTACAAGGTCCACACACACTGTCTCTGCCACCCGGAATCCATTCAGAGACTGCAGAGCGCTGGAACACCCAAATGATCTCCAAACCTCCGCACTTGCCTTGATGTTTCAATTGCCCTCGTCGCTTTAATCAGCAAACAATGGGAGCTATAATTAGCGAAATGGAATCAAACATTGGCTCACGAGCCATCCTGCAGTGTTATCACCACAAGGTTTGCTCAAACTGTCTCTGCCTCCTGGGATCATCGCGGAGACTGCAGAGCACTGAATTACCCAGACGGTTTCCAGACAGCAAAACGCAGGCTCCAACGGTTCCAGAATCATATTCAAGATGGGAAACAAATGTAAAAGACATAAAAGAAGTAAAAAGATGGTTTCATGATCTACCCAGAAGATGTCAGCCAAAGGATCATTGTACCAGCTTTTGTATCAGATCAAAGTGAGAAATGAGTGTGGTAATGTGAAGGCTCAAAAAGTGGGTGTCAGGAATGGATTGGCGGAAGGCTTTAAGACATTCACAATAAGTTTGAGAGGAGAAGGGGATGGGGAAAGGGGAATAAGGAGAGGTATCATTTGGGATGAATATTGAAATGGAATCTCCCTAGAAGATGATGGACACTTTGTAATCACAAGCAGCAGCACAAGCAAGGTTAATCCCTCTATATAAATCTGAAACAGGGTTAGATTTCATCCCTCTGGTTAAGACACGCTTCAATGTGCTTGGCTGCTGACATCTGTGGGGCTCATAATTGCTGTACAGTTTTGCCTGACATTAGGATGAAAACGAGATGACATTTGCTATCATTGCAAATGCCCAAAGGTTTCTACATGCATGCTACCACTTCTGATAAAATCCTACTACAAATGGCACAAAATCAGTAATGTTAAAGTTCTGTCCATTAACCAGAGTAAAACTAAACTTTCAGTGATAATTGGAAGAAAGATACTGTAATACTTTATTCAGCATAAAAGTATAAAGCACTCACAAAATAGCTTATTAAATTTTAAAAGTTACTTTCCAGCAGCATGAAACATAGGTCTGGATTGGAATTAATCTTAAATCAGGCCAGATTGATCACAAATTGATCACAAATTGACGATTTTTTTTTATATAACCTGAGGATTAATCAGTGGAGTTCTTGTTATCCAAGCGTGAATATGCATACCTATTACATACTTAGACAGCTTTTCAAAATACTCCAGTCAAAATCAGGTGGCAGTCAGGTTGTGAGACAACAGCCCATTTAACTAAACCCAGCAACATTAAGTTGTTGACATCAAGTCATATACTGGGATGTTATCTGAATTCATGAAATCTTCATGACGTCATGCGTGCACTTTAAAACATTTCAACATCAAAAGCAAATGACTAATATTGACAAAGAAAGCATCACGATATATCAGAAGGAAGACCTTCTATCGCTTTAGTATTTAGTGAATATTATAATTTTATCAGCTATTCAGTATTGATCTTTGGAGTCCTAGAGATCCCAACATTCCATCTTCATTATTATTATCTGTGCACACTTGGTATTTAATGGCTAGTGAAATCATAATAACCCATTCAGCAAAAACAGCTTTGTATATCAGTTTGCATCTAGTGTACCAAATCTACTATCAACTCTTTAATTATGCCACTCAAATCTAACCAGTTACTGGAATTGCTCTGATCTGTTCCTATAATCCTTAATCAGCCATACACTGGCAAAGATCAATCGGAAAGCAGTTCAACCATACAAGTCAGTAATAAGAAACAACTAATTTTCTTTTATCATGATTGGAGCTAATATTAACATTTAATATCTACAGTACTTAAAGTCTATTTGACTTGATAAAGCTACCCATCTTTAATAATGAGACTTGCATTCAGTGAAAGCCTTAGGACATCCACAATGGATTTGTCAGGGGCGAGAAAAAGGGAGAGCAAGATAGTGAGATTGCTGGAGTCAGATATATGCATCTGTAACCCAACCATGCCAAGATCCAGGAATACTAATGTACTGGAACATGATCTTGTATGTCTAAGATTTACAATATAATCCAATGAGGCATATGATGATAGACAGTTACCTGGCTCAAAGACACTCAATTTTGATGGAACCCAGCCAGCTGTTATGCAGGCAAACTCCTTGTTATGTGAAGCAGGGTTGTGTTCCTAGAAAACGATCCCTAATGCAGAGCCATGTAAGACGTCTATACGTGCATCAAGAAATGTGAGCTGAAAAAACAATATTGTGCATTTTTTCCACATATATTTCATAAGAGCAACTTTTCTCCAAATTCTGGGTAGTGATTTGTGAATTCTGTAAGGGAAAATTTTCTCTATGTTTGCAGGTTTCATCTTATACAATGAAAGCCTGAAATTAAAAATAAATGACATGTGTTTATTAAATTTCAATATTTACTTGCTTAGCAGCCAGCTTTTAGCTTTATTGTTGCATTGATACCTTTTGCAGATCTTGAATGACAGGCATAAATTCATTTAATTGTTATCAGACTCTCAACATGAAAGCCTACCAGTTATCGTTGATATACCATCACACATATGACAACCTGCTTCCATATATCCCCAACCAGCTTTTACCTTATTAAACATGTTAAGTGTCTTTTTTAAAATACAGCATATATATTGTCATTCATACCTCTACTCCCTTTCCAATTGCTTGAGAATATGATGTTACAGTAAGGCAGGGGTGGCCAACCTTTTGCATTCCATGTGCCAAGTTCAGATGTGCCATACAATTCTTGTACCCCCATTCAATTCTTGTAAAAATATGTTAATATAGACATATTTAACATTTTACACGATATATTGATTTAATATAAAAACAAGATAAACATTACTTACCTTTATGAAACTTTTAACAAATATATTTTGTCTTTTGATTTCTTCTTTCTTCTTAAATCACATATACTTTCCATAATTCAGACCCAAGCACAAGCTTCAGTTTTCCTTCTATTTCAGTCTGATATTATAGAGTATATTAAGATCATGTCTTATATTATGTGAGAAAGAGTTTTCACAAACAATGTACAACTGTTTTCCTGACGGACCCACTATAAATAAGAAGTCATTTCCCCACTGTTCATTGAATTTGTGCTTACTATCACTTTCTGCTTTTCTTTTGCTCATTTTCTTTTGCACTGTGATGGGTAACTGAATGTAAAAATAAGGATTAATTTTCGAAGAAGTACAAAACTGCAAATGTTCACAAAGGACGAACAAGGTACAACTCTGTAGCACACGATTATCAATCGTAAACTGACTGGCAAAGACCTGCGACGCACCACTGGTGCCGACCCCTGGTGCCTCAGGATCAAACAAGTATCAAACGTGTATTGAACAGTTATGGAACGAATGCAGAACAAAAGTCCTTCTTTCCTAGTTTGACTGATTGAACATTTTTTTTAATTGAAAGCAGATTAATGTGAAAGAAGATAACAAAAGATATGCCCAAAATATTAAAATCACTGAAAATAATTGCTAAGTTTTATATTTATTCTCAGTAAAACCCATTTCTAGCTCTAAGCTACTTGAATTCCTGTTATAGATTTTTTTTCTACAAATCTGTTTTCTACAAATACTTTTCGCATGAGTAGGCTTACTTTTTTTATTATTATCACTGGGGTGCAATACACCACTTCTAATCATCCAATGCGCTACTTCTGGCACATGCGCCATAGGTTGTCCATCCCTGCTGTTAAGGGTTAACCTTTCTGAACCAGGGATGAACTACAACTTTTTCAAGCTCATACCCCAATTTCTGGAGAAAATTCAAGACCACAATGTCTCTGAATGGGGCAGATGTATGTGCAGTTTAATACAATGACAAACTAGATACATCAAAATTTTTGACCTGGAAGAAACTGTACATTAACTTTGCTGATTATTACACTACAGGAAGTATTTTATGACAAAATTGCCTGAAAAGCCTCACCTGTTTACTACAATCATCAACCTTACATAAACATTATCATCCATCTAAAAGTTTGGTAATAATACTATATACTATCACAAACATTAATTTATATCAAAATCTATACAGTGTTTATGATAAAACTCTCCCTTAGCAATCACATACAATACTTTTTGATATGCTCCACACTTACAAGCAGCATGGTCAATTGTGATCAAAGCTTGAGCTCTGAGGCAAACATACCGCCTGAGGAGGTGGTGTTTGCTGAATTTTGCATTCTGGTAAGCAATACATTCAAAAATTAGGGAAAATTTTGAATACAGTAATCCAAAAAAAAACCCCCTGCATTTTTGAAACACCTCAAAGAAAAATACCTTTTAATAGAATGGTGGTTGGGGGGGAGGGGGTTGGTGTTATGGTAACATCTGTGCTGTGGGCCAAAGAAGTCGTAATGCGAGTCCAGTTTCCCTGTGCAGACACGAGGGAACAATACTTAGTAACAAAGGAAGAAAACTCTGTGTTCAAAGCCAGAGGACATTTGTTTCATGTAACCAAGTGCAAGATCCCACACAATGGATGTGGTTTAAAGGCCTGTTTGGAAATCAACAAAGCAGTCTGGGGAAACTGGAAACAATGAAGTCAGACTAGCAAAGATGGACATACATTATATTTTACAGGCAGATGGTGCAGATTACAAGCATTTTAAATTATAAAGATGTGGCATATACTTTTAGTTTTGGATTATAAATCTCTTAAAAAAATTCAACTGAGACTTAAACTAACAAAAGGCACCACGTACCGTGGTCGGCGCTGCTCTTTAGGTTTTAACTGAAATTGTTGCATGGTGTTGTTCACGTCCACTGAACCCATTAATGTACACAAACAACAACACAGCTTTGGCACAAGTGGTCGAAGGCAATTCTTGTCAAGTCTTCCCTGTGGTTGCCATCAAAGTGATCCCTCTGTAATTACCACAGTCAGATTTGTTTCCTTTCTTAAAGATGGTTACAATTATGGCATCTTAGATCCTCTGACATGCCCTCCATTTCTTAGCCAAAGGGGATATGATCATGATTTCTTGCCAGAAGTACTTCCCTGCCATGAGTCAATACCTCAGTTGATGCTAAAATAGTTTTGATTCAATCTGATTTCACATGTTTCACAGGGAGGGTGTTGTAGGAACAGAGAAAGATTTTTGTTTCCTCCTTCTTTCACCAAACTTCAGGAATTATGTGCAATAAAGAAACTGTGCACATAAGTATATCGTGAATTAAGCAAATACCAGCCTCAAAGTAGAATTCCGAAGGAGGCCTTGAATGGAAACAAATCTCAGAATTAATGCCAGTTTTTCTGCGTTTCCTCTGTATCTGCTGAGTCTCAAGGATTATTTACAATTACTTCACTGAGTTATAATAGGCTTTTGTTGGGTTTCTGGATTCACAACCACATCTATTGGGACTTGACATGAAAAGGGAACTTCTTGTTCCAAGAACTGCTGAAATTTTATCAGGCAGCACAAGCTGGTTTTTTTTATATCACAGTGGTAAGGAAGAAGTCAAGAGGGTCAATAGAGTAGAGAATGAAGAAGAGGGTAAACAGAAAAAAACAAAAGAAGAAATTGAATAGAACAGCCTTACAAAGCAGAAGATAATCGGTGAAACAGCAAAATCATATTCAGACACTTGAAAGAAAATTAAATGCCAAAATCTTTTTTTGTCAATTCCTTGCCCTGATTTGCACAGAAAGTGAAATTACTCTGCACAAATGTGTACCTTCAAACAGAATAGACAACTGTTGAAGGTTGCATATGTATAATAGATGGAGTTAGACCGATGCACAACATAGACAAATTAAAAGCACAGTCAATACCAAAGGATCTCTCACCTTGTTAGAAGAGCTATAAACCTCCAAGAACCTGCTCATGAAACATGACTTACATGCTCCTTCAGTGCTACAGCGAAAAAATTTGTACACAGGAGTTAAATATCAGAAAGGTTTTTCTTTTACCCCAGCCGTTAATAGCAAAGGAATTTTCAACTTAATTATAGACCTTAAATGCACTTCGAGCTAATGAGGGCAGCAAAGTCGAGGTTTTCTGGACATGTCAGATTTTACTGTTTTGCAAGCAATAGCACAAGTTTAAGTTAGATTCTTCCTGATAAAACTACTATGAGCCTTAAATTCTATTGCACCCTAATGGATCTGCAAGGGAATTGTGGTGGCACTGAGTTAGTGACTACTGAGCCATGAGAACAGTGCTGTACACTTCAGTAGCTCCCAGGACCAAGGGTTGATGTTGAGGAAATAAATGTTCAGCAGGTGGAGATCTTAAGATCATAAGATATAGAAGCAGAATTAGGCCATTCAGCCCACCGAGTCTGCTCCACCATTCCATCGTGGTTGATCCTGGATCCCACTCAACCCCATACAGCTGCTTTCTAGCCATATCCTTTAATGCCCTGACTGACCAGGAAATGATCAACGTCCGCCTTAAATATACGCATGGACCTGGCCTCCACCGCAGTCTGTGGCAGAGCATTCCACAGATTTACTACCTACTCTTTGGCTAAAGAATTCTTGTTTCCCTCTGTTTTAAAGGGTTGGCCCTCAATTTTCAGGCTGTGCCCTCCAGTTCTGGATACTTCCACCATAGGAAACATCCACTTCACATCCACCCTATCTAGTCCTTTCAACATTTGGTAGGTTTCAATGTGATCCCCACGCACTATTCGAAATTCCAGTGAGTACAGGTCCAAAGCTGCCAAATGCTCCTCATATGTTAACCACTTCATTCCCAGAATTATCCTCGTGAACCTCCTCTAGACTCTCTCCAACAACAACACAATCTTTCTGTGACATGGGACCTACAACTGTTGACAATGTTTCAAGTGCAGCCTGACTAGCATCTTATAAAGGCTCAGCATTTTCTCCTTGTTTTTATATTCTATTCCCCTTATAATATATGTCAACATTGTATTTGCCTTCTTTACCACAGACTCAACTTGTAAATTAACCTTCTGGGAGTTTTATACGAGGACTCCCAAGTCCCTCTGCACCTCTGATGCTTGAACCTCCCCATTTACACAATAGTCAGCACTATTGTTCTTTTTACCAAAATGCACAATCATACATCTCCCAACACTGCATTCCATCTGCCAGTTTTTGCTCATTCTTCCAATTTGTCTAAGTCTTTCTGCAATCGCAGTTTCCTGAGCACCACCTACACCTCCACCTATCTTCATATTATCTGCAAACTTTGCCACAAAGCCATCAAATCCATTATCTAAATCATAGAGAGTCAATGTAAAAGTCCAGTCCCAATACTGACACCTGAGGAGCACCATTGGTTACCAGCAGCCAACCAGAAAAGGCTCCTTTTATTTGCACACGCTGCCTCCTGCTTGTCAGCCATTCCATTATCCATGCCAGTTTATTTCCTGTAATCCATAGGATTTTATCTTGTTAAGCAGCCTCATGTGTGGCACCTATCAAACACCTTCTGAAAATCCAAGTAAATGATATCCACTTCCTCTCCTTTGTCCACCCTGTTTATTACTTCCTCAAAAAACTTTAACAGATTTGTCAGGCAAGATTTCTCTTTACAAAAACCATACTAACTTTGACTTATTTTATCATTAGTCTCCAAGTACCTCAAAACTTCAATCTTAATAATAGACTCCAACACTTTCCCAACCACTGAGGTTAGGCTAACTGGCCTATAATTTCCTTTCTTTTGCTTTCCTCCCTTCTAAAAGAGTGGAGTGACATTTGCAATCTTCCATTCCTCTGGAACCATGCCAGAATCAAGTGATTCTTGAAAGATCATGACCCACGCATCTGTTATCTCTTCAGTAACCTCTCTCAGGACTCTAGGATGTAGTCCATCTAGCCCAGGTGACTTATCCACCTTAAGGCCTTTCTGTTTGCCAACACTTTTTCCTTTGTAATAACAATAGCACTCACTGCTGCTCTCCAACACTCACGGACCTCTAGCACACTGCTGGGGTCTTCCACAGTGAAGACAGATGCAAAGTACCCATTAAGTTCATCTATTATTTCTTTGTCTCCCATTACTACCTCACCAGCATCATCTTCCAGTGGCCCAATATTATCCCTTGTACTCTTTATTTAACTCAAAAAAACTTTTTGTATCCTGTTTTATATTATTGGCAGTTTGCCCCCATATTTAAACTGTTCCCTTTTTATAGCTTTTTTAATTGCCTTTTGTTGGATTTTAAAAACTCCCCAATCATCCAACTCCCACTGACTTTTGCTACCTTATATGCCCTTTCCTTCGCTTTTATGCAATCCTTAACTTCCTTTGTCAGCCATGGTTGCCTACCCCGCCGTCTGAAAACTTCTTCTTCTGTCACCTATTCTGTGTCTTGAGAGCTATTTCTACAAACTTCAGCCATCTTTGCTCTGCCATCATCCCTGCCAGTATCCTCCTCCAATCCAACTGGCCAGTCTTTTGGAAAGGACATGGAGATCAGGCCCTCGAACAACTGGGGACCATAGACTTCAGCTGGATAATATTTCTGAGGATGGGGAGAGGAAGAGACCAGAAGGTACAGTACATAAAAGGTTATGGAGTGGAATCAAAGTCTTGTGGGATTGAAGGATTATGGAGATTGGAGGGTAATGGGATTGGGGGGGATTTGATTGGCTAAAAGGATAAAAGATAACTAAATAAATCACCATTCAGCAATGCAGTGCAGATCCACGATTCTGTGTGCCTTGCACCTCTAAAAGAAGCAATTTATGAGAAATTTGGCTGGCATGAAAATGACTGGCCTGGTCTAATTTCTAGGAACTTACATAGAAAATGGCAGTCAGGTACCATTCTAAATGTAATTGATTTCAGATCTGATTTAGTAGTGAAAAAATACATTTCATATCTTGATTTTCAGAACAGAATGTTTTAAAATTAAAATCAGATTAAAGCTACACATTGCAAGATTGTGATCATTACAAAATATTTGCAAGTCTTATTCCAAAGACTGAATATAGTCTGTATTCCACAATTACAGCAATAGCAAAATCCCAACCCAGCAGTCTGAATGCACATTCAAATGGCAGTTCGAAAGTAGTAAACAGATTTGTGTAGAGGTGGAAATGATAAGTGTCCACTAATAATTGTAATGCAATAATGTGTATTGGACTGACACCCAAATTAATAATTTTATCCCTGATGTCATCAAGCAGTTTCCCTTAGCTGGAGAAAAAGAGAATCATAATTGTTAGAGTGAGTTTTTGGATAGATGATTCATTTATACTTAAATGACTTTGGCAACCAGTCTTCTGTTCTTTGACAAAGTAAAGTGGATTGAGTTCATAACAATGCATTTCCTAAAAGCTGTGAACCCAGTTCATTTGTAACAATGCTGTTCCTAAAAGCTGTGAATACTGGAATACTAGCCCAGATGCTGTAGATGGAAGTGTGAAGTTTACAGGTAGTTTCGAAGACAGCATTATCTATACTTTGTAAATATGAATAGTCCTCTATGTTAGCATGTAAAATACCAAATAAATGCATTGTGTATTTAACTTGCATTCCTAAAGGCTGTGAATACCAGCCCAGACATGTTGGCGTTGGGAGGAATGGATGAAGTCAGAATATTTTGTATCTTGCTCCAAAAGAAAGCATTATCTATACTTGTAAATATGAATTGTCCTTTGTGTTTAGCAAATAAATATCGAGCCCACATTGGGCTAGCAGACCTTATCCACCGAAAGGGTCTCCATTCGCATGATGCCTGCTAAACCTCGTTTTGTTGAATAAAGAAGCTGCTTTGTATCTACCAGTAACTCTCCCTCTCCAGTGATTTCATTCACGCCATAACAGTAATGTTGAGGAAATCAGATTCATGACCGTTCTGCAACAAGTAAGGGAGGCATCAGGTTACTTTTAACCTACAGGGGACAAAGACAATGATTGGCAATGCCAGCCTGCCCATAGTGCAGTTCTGGGATTAATCTCTTCAAGCACACTGCAGGCTTCAGAAGTTGTTCGTGTGCATTACTAATGACTAACAGTTCTTCTGCTGCCATTTCTGGGCGTTATTTGGAAGTGCTACAGAGAGAAAAACATCTTTCCGCAATCAGTACAAAACGTTATACTTATTTCATAATCAGCAAATCTTCATTGCAAGAAGGGAGTCAATTGATTGCTTACTTGTCTATCTGCCATTATATATTATTGATCTTTTCTGCCTTAAATTGCTGGGTATCAATGCAAACCTTGCTGTAAAAGTGTTGGAGAAACTGGGAAGTTCACAGATTCACTCTCAACCCCATGCTGAATTAACTACGGTATGTCCAGCTGTCCTAGCAGTGTGAGAACAATTAACACAAATGTCTATATAGTCAGAAGTTAGGAGAGAAATTTGTTGATATTCCTGCTAACCACTATTCTTCAGTTACAGCTGAAAATCAGAATGCCTAAGAAGCATTCTGATCAGGTCAGACAAAGATATCGGATTCAAATGTAATGAGGTAAAAGGGCTCACTAAAACAGAAATAACGGAAGATCAGAATAGAACAGTACATCATTGTTTGGAGAGAACAAGTTTAATGTCAAAAACATATAAATAGCTGCTAACTAGAAATAATCCAAGAGTAAACTTGTTGAATGGAACAACATATGCTGACAGGAATCATTCATGTTCTCAGTGGAGCAGAACATAATCAGTTACACAAAAAGCTTATTTTAAGGCTGTCTCTTCCCAATCATTCAAGAATATAAAATAGGGTAATAAAAGGCAATGATCACTCTGAATGGTATGGAAGCTCCATTTATCAAGCAATGCAATGGATTACATTTCCACAAGCAGAAAAATAGTTTTTGAATTTAATTTAATTCCACTTTAATGTAAAAAGAAATAAAATTCCAGTGAAAATTTCTGCTTCTGCCTTTCTCTTTCTCTCTGCTCAGTCTCACAGATATTAACAAAGTTATTTTACAGGTGTTAATGATTAGCATGTATTTATTGTAAGTGTCAACATATCACAATTAAGAGAATTAGTCTAAGTTCAAAATTCAAAGTAAATTTATTATAAAATTTATTTCTTGTGGGCATACTCAATAAATCCATAACTGAGTAATAACCATAATAGAATCAGTGGAAGACCACACTAAGTTGGGTGTTCAACCAGTGTGCAAAAGACAACAAACTGTGCAAATACAAAACAGAAAGAAATAATAAATAATAAATCAATAAGCAATAAATATCAAGAACATGAGATGAGTCTTTGAAAGTGAGTCCATAGGTTGTGGGAACATTTTAATGTTGGGACCAAGGAATTTATCCCCTTTGATTCAAGAGCCTGATTGTTGTGGGGTAATAACTTGTTCCTGAACTTATGATATAGCCAGTCAATTTACTGTCCTCCACACATCTATAGAAGTTTGTCAAGGTTTTAGATGCCAACAACAAAACTCAAAAAAAAAAATGCTATCTCTGTTTTAAATTTTATTAAATAAAGCAGTTTAAATTAGTGTTTCACTCACTCCATCACTCATCTTAATGCACTGCCTGTCTTTCAGATTTGTCAGGTGTTCAGAGAACCATTATCTATCTTTTTGATTCTCTGTTGAGTTAAAAAATAAATTCTCTCTTACATCTTAAATTCATAGCAAAAAGAATATTGTTTGAGTTGAGAATCTTTAACAGAACAAAGTACTGAAACATCAAGAACAAAATGCAATTATGTGACAGATTTCATGCAGCAAAACATTCCAAAGCAAAATGAAACCACTATTGGAGTGATACACCACTGCCTACAGATTTATAATTAGAAAAGAAAGCCCCAATCATCATCCTCACTAATTTTTGATCCAGTTTACCAGAATTACCCGGGAATCCATGACTCTACCTTGTGGACCAGTCCCTCATGTGGGACCTTTCCCAAGGCCTTAAAGTTCATGTATACTCTCATCAACTAAGACAAGTGTGTTGCTCCAAAGAGAACGATATGAGGTCATTCTTAACCTCAGCCATTAGGCTCTATGAGTCAACCTATAACCGGGGAAGTGATGACCCCCTCTTGTAAGAGTGTTATTGGTCCTGTCGAAGGGTTTCATCAACAAATTTAGTGAATATATTAGCAGACCAAGTATTTACTACTTTGCTCCTTTTCACTGTTCAATGAGATGGATGGGCTTGGCATCGTGGTAGCAGCTTCTCAACTTTATGTAGTCTGTTCGGTTACAATGAAAGAAGTAGGGCAACTGCACTGAAACCATGCTCCATTAACTATAATGTTGGAAAGGCAATAAAGAACATGTTGGCCTTTTTGCACAGCATAGGATAGAGTTCAGAAATTTCTTTATGCAACCAAAAGTCTTTGTATGACTTTTTGAACCCCATCTTAGCTCAAAGTCATTTTGTGGCAAGATCAGTTCTTCATCCATCCCTCCTGTTAATGCCTCATTACAAGTGTTCAGGAATGGATTTATTACCCAATATGAAATTTGGATAAAGAGAAGATCCTTAAATCTCTCTGACATATCTTTCTGCAGCACACCCAGCGGGACACGGAACATTTGAAGATCATCTTTCTTTCTCTTCCAGAGAAGTTCAAATATTAGGTCGTGACAGCCAATGCTGCACTTAAATAGGGTTCATTGGACAGAGACATGGGAGACGACTGATTAGACTTTGATAAGATTCACATCATTTCGTTGCAATGTAAGATTGATTTCATTAAACATTATGAGTAATTCTCACAAATAAGCAATGTCATGTCTGATATTCTTGAGTCAATTACTGAATGAAGCTTTCAAATCTTCAAAGAATTCAGGGCATAGGACTTGATTTTATTTATCGTTGTGATAGTAGTATTTAATAGTATTTAGATTATTTGTGACAAGATATTGCTGGTGAGTAAATATGTCAGGTACAGCTATTCCAAAAAAATAATAACTCCACAGTGGCATGCTCTCATTGATGGTGCCCCATCTGTTACACAAACAAGAATGTTGGTGAGTGGACTATCTTTCTTCTTGACAACAACCCAAAATATTGACTCCCCTTCATATTTGTTTCTCGTCACCTTGCAAATAACTCTTGAACCATGCTTTCATCTTTTATGAGGCAAGCATAATCAAGAAGCAAAGATTTGTTGTCTGGCAAAGATGACTCATCCAAATGCAGAGCAAATTCTGTTGTCCTAAGTATGTTGCACAACGTGCCTTCCACATTCTCAGACATTTCATCTATTTGTCTTTGAACAGAGTTTTTGCGAGCAGAATCACTAATCATTTGGTCTGGTGTACTATGCAAAACTGTACTCAGAATCTCCCTTACTGTTTAAAGAATCAGTTCTTCTCCAATTGTATGGGGCTTTCCAGGTTTAGCACTGAGAAATGAAATGTTGTATGAAGCATCCAAACCTTTACTGATTTGCTGTTAAGTGCGGGCAAACATATTTTGAAGTGTTTGAAAGTATCTGAAAGTTTTCACAAAGTAACTGAAAATAAGCCAAGCTGTGATCATTGTAATCAATTGTGAGGCACTGAGGATCAAATGCTGATAATGAGTAATTCATTTCTCAAATTAAGTCTGTAATTCCTCAGCTGCTGCCCTTGCTACTGAGAGCACCCCATCTGCATTACCACCCCTTAGAAAGTACCCCCCATCCCCAGGGGTGACTACATTCACATCCAAGTCATCAACAGATATCATAACCAGCAAAGATCCTAGCACCAGTAAAAGAAAATAGAAGATCAAAAAGAAAATCAAGAAAATATTTTTCTACCAGTACTCTCTGCTTCCCATCATGAAACAAAATTTGGATCAAATTAGCCAGCTCACTTTACATCTCAGGTGTCTAAACCTTCCGTAACAATCTGACATGCAAGACCTCATCAAATTCCTCACACAGTCTGTGCAAACATCCACCTTCATTAATTGTTACATCCTCTAAAACTCAATAAAACTAGATAATCAGGATTTTCCTCATCTCAAAGTCATGCTGGCTATCAGTCCCTGCCTTTCCAAATCTAGTACATAAATCTAGTTCCCAGAACTTTGTCCATTGACTTCCCTACCACTGACACAAAGCTCAACAACCAGCCTGTAGGTACCTGACTTATAATCTTGCAAGTGACAGTCCTAATGATTGTGGTGTCCTATTTAATTACACACTCCTCCAACTAAATTGATTATTTGATATCTTAAATCTGGATTCAATACTATCTTTCACTCATCTTCCAAAGAAATTAAACAAATGTATTGGGAAGACTTAGTTCTGAGATCAATACCAACTTCTGCGCCCCCCACCAACAATTATTCCTCTGAACAAAATGTTTTTAAAAAGATCAAATCCCTAAGTTAAAATAACTAACTTAAGAAGAAACACTAATTCCCTATCATTGCAATTCGTTAGAAACTTTAGATCATTATGTATCCCCAAGCTGTTATATTAATCAATTTTCACTGAGGCTTGTAAAGAAATTAAAAATTCTTATCAGATAAATCACTATTTTTCAGTTTTATCAGTAACAAGGCTCTGTGCTTAGCTCCATGCTCTATTTGCTTTATGCTTAAAACTGTGACACTAAGCACAACTCCAATGTCATACTTGCTGATGACACCATTGTCATTGGCCAATTCATAGATGGTGATGAATCAGCATATAGGAGACAGACTGCAAATCTGGTCGAGTGGTGCCATAACAACAACCTCTCACTTAATGTCAGCAAGACCAAGGGTATGATTATTGACATCAGGAGAAGAAAAACAGAGGTCTATGAACCAATCTTCATCAGGGGATCAGAGGTGCAGAGGGTCAGCAACTTTAAATTCCTCGGTGTTACTATTTCAGAGGATCTGCCCTAGATCCAACATGTAATGCCCGTGAAAGGAAAAAAAACCTAGAAAAGTAGTGAATATGGCCCAGTCCATCATAAATAAAGCCCTCCTCACCATTGAGCACATCTATACAGAGCATTGTCACAGGAAATCATTATCCATTATCAAGAACCTCCACCATCCAGGCCATGCTGACTAGGTTCAGGAACAGTCGTTGCCCCTCAACCACTGGATTCTTGAACTAAAGGGACTACTTCAGTCAGCTTCTTTCGCCCCATCACTAAGCAGTCCCAACAGCCACTGGGCACACTTTCAAGGAGTCTTCATCTCATGTTCCTGATATATAACCCTAACCCTTTCATCTGGTAAAACAGTCTCTCAACATTTACCTTATCAATCCCTCTCAGAATCTTAAGCAAGTGTTCCCAAACTTTTTTTTTGCCATGGACCCTTAGCATTAATCAAGAGGTCTGTGGATATTAGTTTGGGAACCCCAAATCTAAAGTTTTTGCCTTGGGACAACATGCATAGTTCTTACCTCCACAGAAGAGATTATATTTTGCACAAGCTTTACCCTTTGGCCAGCACCCTCATCCCACAAATCAAACTCAAAGGTTTTGTTGTATTGCTCTACAGCAAATAACTCCAAATAAAAGATAAATAACTCCATATAGATTTATTAAGAGAAAGGTTAATTTAGAAGCAGCATTTTTAACTTCCAATGGTATTTTTATTAATGAAAAAGATGGTACTCATGCAATGTATTAAAAGTTAGGTATTTGCAGGATTTATCTTGGGATGTTAAGTTGCGCTCAGTTGCTGATATCAAAATGGACTGTTAATCATTTCATTTCCAACTCCTCAAAATCATTTTAAGTGTCAATAAAAACTCTATCATTTTCAATAAAAACTCTATCATTTTGCTAACAAACATTCTCTCCCACTTATCATCACTGATTTTCATTGACTTGCTGCCCCTATTACTCCAAATTCAAATTCTTTGTCCTTATTTTTAAATAAAGCCTTATGCTGATTCTGCAATCTTCCATCCAATTTCCCAGGACTTCAATACATTTCCTTCCTCCCACCTCTTTGGTACATCTAAATCAGATGCTGGTTTGTCAGCCATTTAGATCACACATTCTCTGGAATTATAACCCCTCCTCCAGCTTCCCTGGATTAGTATTTATTCCATTCCGCAAGCTTCTTCAGCACCATTTAATTTACAATTTTGCTTAAATTTCATAATGTTTCCATAGCTTTATATCTGGATTTGAGTCAGAAAAATATTTTGACATGTTGGAAAAGCAATATAGGAATTACACCATTTATTGCAAATCACCAGACTGATGTAACACTGAAGAGATATTTTGACAACTGAAATTATAATCATCTGAGTTTAGAAGAAGGAGAGAGGACTTAATTGAAAGTTATAAAAAACTGGATAGACTAATGCAACACCAGCATTCTAATGGTGGGCTGCTGCAGACCTAGGGGCCACAGCTGGGGATACAGGGAATGGCATTTAGGATGAGATTAGGGAAAATGCAATTAGCCTATAAAATTCTTCACCACAAACAGCAGTTGCCAAATCATTAAATGCATCTTAGAAATAGTTCTAATGGTTAAGTGACAGAGAAAAAAATAGGAAAAGGGCCTGAGTTTATTTGATCATATTGATTGGAGAAGAGCTGGATAGCTTACTCCTACCCTCATTTTCTATATTGTAAGTCTACAAATCACAGGATAATGCATGTGCAGAGCCAAACACTGCCCATTCTTCAGCTAAGTGTCACTTGCTAGAGGCAGATAAGTGGCTAGAAACAAGGAACTTTGCCAAGTTATAACTGTTAGTTGAGACATTAGGTTACTCTTCATTTATCTGGTAGAGAAAAAAACTGCTCATGGAAGATTAACATTTTCCTGAAACGTTAACTATACACATCTTCACAAAATGTAAATGGAATGCACGAAATCAAACTTTCAATGCATTACAATTGATTCAATTAAGCATTTTTCAAAATATGTTAATATAAACAGATGCCAAAATTATCGTTCTAAATGAGTGCACATCATATTAATGTTTATGATGATGCAAACAGTGGAGAAAGCTTCAAAAAACAAATTTTTACTTAGAAAGGGGAGTTCCAGTGCAACCCACTTGGCAAGCAACTATGATTTTATTTATAATACTAAAATAGCTCTTCCTAACAAGTTTAACTGCAAACAAATAGAGTGTGCAAAACATACATTGGTGCTCCACTAGGTTGTGTCCTCAGCCTTCCATTCTATTCCCTGTACACTGATGACTGCATGGCCAGAATCTGCTCTAACTCTATCTATATGCGTGCAGGTGATTTTACTATAGCAAGCTGCATCTCAAGTAATGGTGAGTCCGTGTATAGGAATGAGTTAACTTCTAGACATGGTGTCATATCTTTACCTTTCCCTCAATGTTAATTAAAATAAAGAGCTGGTCATTAACCAGAAAGAGAAACTGTCCACATGTTCCTGTCTACATTAATGGCTTTAGTGTTGAGAGGGTTTAAGGCTTCCAAGTTCCTAGTTGTGAACATCATCAATAGACTGTTTGGGTCGAACTACACTGATGTCCTGACCAAGAAAACTCACCCATGCCTCTACTTCTTCAGGAGCTAAAGAAATTCAGCATGACCCCATCAACTCTTACCAATTTTATCAATGCTCGATGGAAAGCTTTCTGTCTGGATGCATAAAGTTCAAAATAAATTTATTATCAAAGTACATATATGTACTTTGTACAACCTTGAAATTCATTTTCTTGCAGGCATACTCAATAAATCCATAGTAGAATAACCACCACAAATGAATCAATTGAAAGAATGCACCATCTTGGGTGTTCAACTAGTGTGCCAAAGAAACTATGCAAATACAAAAAGAAAGTAGTAACAATAAATAGATCATTAACAAATATTGAGAACACAAGATGAAGAGTGTTTGAAAGTGAGTTCATAGTTGTGAGAACACTTCAATGATTGGGGCAAGTGAATTTAGTGAAGTTATGCTTCAAGAGCCTGACAGTTGAGGGGTAATAAATGATGATGTGAGTCCTGAGTCTCCTGTACCTTCTTCCTGATGGCAGAGGCAAGAAGAGAGCATATGCTGGGTACTTGGGGTCCCTGATGATGGATGTTCCATGCATGCGACCACAATAAAACTGCAGTGTTGTGGACACAGCTCAGCAAATCACAGGAATAAGCCCTTCTATGGACTCTGTCAATACTTTACACTGCTTCAGTAAATCAGTTAGCATAATTAAAGACCCCATTCACCCTGGGCATTCTGCCTTCTTCTCTCTCCCATCAGGCAGAAGATACAAACGCCTAAAAGCATGCCCCACCAGATACAAGGTCAACTTCCCTCCCAATGTTGAATGGACTTCTTGTATGATAAGATGAACACTTGGACTCACAATCTACTTCATTAGGATTTTGCACTACACTCTTTTGGTAGCTTTTACACTTTATTCTAAATTGTTGTTGTTTTACCTTAATCTAGCTCAATGCACTGGTATAAACAGCATGCAGGACAAGATTTTCACTATGACAATAATAAACCAATACCAGTACTAGACAATTCCACCTTTTTGTTTTATTAAGTAAAATACCACAGGAAATGAAATGTGCACACAGCCATGCATTTTTCTATCTCAAAAATAACATCTACAAATGGACACAGCAAAAATCTACCTTCCAGTTATCAACTTATAACATCTACTTGTCCATGGACTGCTGTTCATTATGGTTGCTTGGATGACTGAACATTGAGAATGAAGATTTTAAAAATCTGTGCTCCACATGAACTGAAGTTCATAAACTTGTAAACCTGCAGTTCATATGCTCTGAAAGTTGCACAAGCACTTAGGATTGAATGGACAAGATATGTTTTGTGAAAATTGTCTAACATAAACATAAGCTGCAACAAAAAAGCATTTGTTTAGCACAAATTAATTCAACTCCTAAACACTTGCCTTAACATTCTAAATTGCATTGCAACCTTTTTGTGTGCTGCATGATCAGAGTAATCTAAATCTAATTAAGCTTACCCAAATCAATGATCACTTTAGTAGACATACTGCTGCTTAGAATTCCATAACATGTAGAAACATCTTGGCCACTAGACTCAGGCAGCAACTAAGACCACTTCTACAAATTCACTTGCACACTACCAGCTGCTGTGTATTTAATATTTCAGTAATATTGTTAACATATTGTTTGATTAAGCATTATTTGTTGTTTACATAATGCATTGCGAGTTATATGTAAAAGTATATGAATGGCATATATCATCACGCCGCCACATCATATGGGCGTGCCTCGCTTAAAGTAAAATTGAAGCTAAGATATACATTCCTGGCTCTGTTTCCTTTCAATCAATTTTATGTTTTGGAGTTAAAAAGCACAACACAGACATGCAAGTCTAGCTTCTGAGCTAAAAAGGCACAGATTCAGTTGGTCATTCCCATGGTGTTCAACATGCAGATCTTCTTACAGGTCCTCTCACTTCTGAAATCATAGACTACCCACACAAACATAACAGTCTCTAATCCTTCCTGAACTTCCAGGCCTCACTCAAGACCACTCACTCAATGATCTTACTAAAGTGCATGATATAATGAACTTCATGCTTCATAGATTTTACAAGGGGTCATCAAGCACAAAAAATGCTCTAGGTCCCCTTTGCATCCCCTGCATTAAGAGCAAATCTGGAGAAGGAATACAGCTGTGTATAAGATTATGTCACTTTTTCCCCATCATGTTAATATCCAAAGGCTTTGGCACAGTTTTGATGGAGAAAACTATTTTTAGTATATTCACTTAAATCAAATTAAAGGGAGATTAGACTCTCTTGGGAACCAAAGCAAAAGTAGTTATATTTCATACACTAGTAGAGAGTGAAGATAAAATGTCTCTTTAAACTCTTAAAGAAAAATAACTTTATTACATTTCACTTCCTTTTAAATTATCACAAATAATTAATAACTTATGAAATAGTTCTTTGTTAGAAATTGTATTTAAATTTTCTTTGAAAATATAGCAATAGCGAATCTGTGTTCTTGTCAGAAAAGATCAATACAAAGGTAACATACTAACAAATGCTGTTTGAAACAACAGTGGAAACAAAAAGAATGTGAAATAAAATTCCATGCACAGTGTTTACATGCTGAGCACTTGACTTCCATCTCCAGTTTGATGTAAGAAATCGCAGAAGTAACAATGTTTGAAAACATCAGTGGCGTATCTGGAATTTAATGGGAAAGGAAAATTACAAATCTTCATTAAGGATGTTAATTTGATGTTCAGGCAACATGGTTCTTTAAATATGTTGATATAAACTGACCGTGATATTGTTGAATTCATTATTTTGAGTAACGGTGTTCAAATAGAATGGCTTTATCATGGACACCAATCATTTTTTGTTAACCAATCAAACTATTATGATTTTCAATAACTATAATATGCAAGAAAAACAGATGGTAGGAAATTGGGATTTCCATATTTTATATCTGAATCTTAATTGTTCCTGCCATCTGTACTAAATTATGAAAAAATGCAAGAACTGTTTTGTTTTTATTAAATCAGGATGAATGATATTTTGTTAAAAACCTCAAGCGTTAATTCTTTTAAAAAAGCATTAGTCTTTGGAACTTAAGGAAAATTTATTGTATAAGGAATTCAATATAAATTTTAGGAGCTCTGAACAAAGAACATGCACAGGATGCAATGTTATATTTGTAATTGTTTCTAAGCTGGATATGTGTTGACTATCTTTCATACCACGTAATGCAATTCTGTTGCTGTCATCATTAAGAATCTTTGAATTAATGTGCATAAGTGTGTAAGAAAGTAATACAGAAACTGCAAGTTTAAGGGTGCTTAACTTCAACTCTGTGCCTCTATACTAACTAAGCTGATTTTAAATTGCTATTAAAGGTGCGTTGCATTATTCTAGGCCATACACGAAACAGTGAAGCTCAAATTTTACAGTTGGTAAAAATCATCACTTGCATTAACTTTGAAAAGATTAATATCATCCTGGCTTTATGACTATGTTGTATTCATTGTAGACAATGTATCAACATAAAAAAATGCCAATAGTTGGATCGATCAAACCCTTAAAGTGAAATAAACAGTTATACTCAATGCTGATGTTTAGTTAGGCATTTTCTGGAACATTAAATGAAATCCACTGCTTTGATATCTTGCATGTAAAGTAATATGTATTTTACCCACACAGTTCTCATCAGTGACCCATGCTATCTACTGTCTCAAGACATAAATACGTCTGAGCTTGCAGTCATTCTATCAGTTTCAGTCTATTGCCCAATTTAATGTGTGTGCATTGGACTTCAGACAACAGCTGCAAGGAGCCTGGTTAGGTCCTCACTATGTCACAGAAGTCTAGGACTTCTTTGACTACTCATCAGGTTACTAGATTCTAAAATTAGCTCGTATATAGTGTAACTGAATTTGATTTGAGCAAATTATCCAGCATGTTAGGTACATTATAGGCTCAAGGTTGTTAAAAGCACAGTCACAGACCCAACCTGTAAATAATCTAGCTGATAAATACCAAAGGAAATACTTCAGTCTGAAACCCTGTACAGTATAATAAAAAACATAGACAACATTAACACAGATGTCTAATGCAAACTACGTTAACTACTTGATTACTTTTAAGAGATAGTAACACTGGTCCTGACTTGATACTACACTAAACCAACAGCTCGTTAGTCCACTTTGCAAAATCAATTTTGAATGTTAAATGACTTTTGATAACTGTTTATAAACATGAATGCACTCAAAGTAAGTAAAATTGTACAATTCAGATATACAATAAATCCACCTAGCTTTAGTTGGGATACCACAATACTCAAGTGTGGTTCAGAATTCTACTAACAGGCTCTAATTATGTGAAAGAGTATTTTAGGCATCCTCAATAAGAGTTTTGTCATCATTAATATCCTTGGAATTTCCATTTGGTGTTGACACACTGCCAACTTTCACTCTGTTTCAAAGGAATTGCAAGACAGTGGTGCAGAACATTTGTTAGTAGAGCAGGTTACAATGAACTGCCAAAAGATCTGCATCAGTTAGAGAACTGAGAAGAGGAATAGAAAATGGATATCAATTTAAATAATACTCATAGTCTTTGTCCCATGGCTGGGGAGCCTAAAACTAGAAAGCAGAGAAACAAGAAAAGGTAGGGAGAGATTTAAGAGACCTGACAGGTAATTTCTGTATTCAGGTGGTAGAAAGTACCTGGAATGAGCTGCCAGAGGAAGTGGTCAAGGGAGGTACAACTGTAACATTTAAGAGACGTATGTATATGTACATAGACAAGAGGGATTTGAAAAGTTATGGGCTGAACACAGGCAACTGGGACAAGAAGTAATGATAAAGTAGTTGCCATGGGACTGCTGGGCCTAAGCATTTGCTTCCATGCTGTTATAATCTATGACTCAATTGCAAGTTGAAAAATATTAATCAATCTGATTCTGCAATAACAAAAAGCACCAAAGAGATCATTGAACTCTTTTGAAGATGTTTTCATTGAAGACACCTTTAAAAGGCAATGCCTCAAAAAGGCAAGATCCATCATTAAGGACTCCCGACACCCAGGCCATGCCCTTTTCTCATTACTGTCATTAAAGAGGTGGTACAGGAGCCTGAAGACGCACACTCAATGCGTTATGAACAGCTTCTTCCTAGCTGTCAACAGATTTCTAAACGGATAATGAACCCATGTCTATTACATCGCTTTTTTTCTGTTTTTGCTCTCTTTTTGCATTACTTATTTAGTTTAAACATTATATATATATATATGTTTCTTATTGTAATTCATAATGTTGTTACTATTATTAGTACTGCTGCCACAAAACGACAAATTTCATGACGTATGCAATGATATTAAACCTCATTCAGATTTTCTTCCTGAAGTTAAAATGAAAGGTGCCACGCTCTCCATTTTTAATATGTTCTCCCCAATCTAAAATAACAAATATGAAAGATTTTTTACTTAATTGAGAGAAGCACATGGACCCAGAATCTAAATGGGCACAAGCAATAAACTTACAGTAACAGAGCAAAAAAGTATACAAACAGATTAGAGAGGTTTGAGAGATGATTTGTGATGAATTGCTAATAATTACAAGGCATCAAGTTATGTTACCAGCAGATCAAAGAAAATCAACGTAGCAGCTATGCTCAAAATAAAGATGTGATAAATCAGACATAGACACCTGCCCATCTAATAAAAGCAGAAAGATTCAGCAGGTCATGCAGCAGCTGTGGAAAGTGAAATAGTTAATGTTTCAGACCCTTCTCCAGATTTGGGAAAGTAAGAAAATAAGGTAAGTTTGAAATTACACAGTAGTTGGGGAAAAGATGAAGGGAATCTCTTTAATAGGGCTAAGCAATGGTTGCTCTGAGGATAAGTTATCACTTGGTCAATAGGTTAATGGGGACAGTTAGCAAGAGAAAAATACGGAACAAAATCAATTGAACACAGCTAATGACACGAGCACAAACAAAAGATCACGGAAAGGTGCAAAATACAGGGCTGTACAAAGTGCCCAAATGGTCAAGCTATGCTAATAGAAAGAGGAAAAACATAACCATCATCACAGCTGAATGACAAAGAGCAATTCTGATAAAAACTGAGAAAATGAGAAACTTGAAAATGTAGAAATCAACAGTGAGTGCAGAAAGCTAAAATCAGATGATGAGATACTGTTCCCCACACTTTATGCATTGCAATAACACTTCAGCACTGAACACACAAATCAAAGTGGGAGTAGAATGGAGAATTAAAGTGGGAGGCAGAAGGGAGCTCTGATAGAATGCAGGTACTCCATAAACAGTGAGCTGTCTGCACTTGTATTTTTCCCCCAGTGTAAAAGGGACCACACTGCAAACAATGCATGCAGTACATTAGACTGGAAGAAGTACAAACAAAATTAATGGGAAAGGAAGAGATAGAAGGACAGGTGTAGCACTTTCTACAGTTGCATGCAAAAGTACTGAAAAAAGTGAATGGTTAGAGGAAGAGCAGACTGGGCAGTCATGAAGGGAATGGCTTTGTCAAATGGCTGAAAGTAGAAAGGAGGAGATGGTGTGTTTGGTGGTGAATGACAGAAATCATGAAGTATAATCTAGTGAACGTGGAATCACTTTCCCGAATCTAACAAGGAAACTTCTACCTAAAAACTAACTTTGTTTTACTTTCTTCAAACAGTTGTAAGGTGAGTACCAGAGGAACTGTATCCTTACTCTGACCAGGGCAGGAGGTGAGAGGAGATGTCTGGAAATTAAACAAGATATCATCAAGAAATAATGGGAGGAACTAATCAGCTGAGCATTTCCAGCACTCTCATTTTATGTCTCAGCAATATCTCTGATCTGTATTTCACATCTTTTTAATTTGTTTTTTTTTCTCTCTCTAACTGCTTTTCCTAATCTAGTAAGCAATCAGCTTCATAAATTGTGCAATCACATCAAAAATGCTGGCCTCACTTCCTTGAATTTATTTTCCTTGTTCATGGAGTTATAGAGCACTACAGACCATAAACAGGTCCCATAAACTTGGCCCATCTAGTTCGTGCCAAGTTGTTATTCTGCCTAGTCCCATTGACCCACATCAGGACCATAGCCCTCCATACCCCTCCCATCCCTGTACTTCCCCAAACCTGGCTTCAATGTTGCAATGCAACTCGTATTCACCACTTCTGCCGGCAGTTCGTTCCCCACATGCACCACCTTCTGAGTGAAGTTCTCCCTCAAGTTGCCCTCAAGTATTTTGCCTTTCTTCAATGACCTTTAGTTCTAGACTCACCCAGCCTCAGTACAAAAAGCCTGCTTGCATTTACTCTATCTGTAACCATCATAATTCTGGATAACTCTATCAAATCACCCCTTATACTCCTATGCTCCAGGGAATAATGGCCTAAACTATTCAATCATTCCCTATAACTCAAGTCCCAACAACATCTTTGTAAATTTTTTCAGTACTCTTTCAATCTTATTGATATCTTTCCTGTAGGTAGGTGACCAGAGCTACACACGATACTTCAAATTAGGCCTCACCAATACCTTACACAACTTCAACAAAACATTCCAATTCCTGTACTCAGTACTCTAATTTATGAGGGTCAATATGCAAAAAGCTCTCTTTATGACCCTATCTACCTGTAATTCCACTTTCAAGGAATTATGTATTCCCAGCTCCCTCTGTTCTACTGCACTTCTAAGTGCCCGACTGTCCATTGTAAAAATCTTATTTGTTTTTCCTCCCTAAGTGCATTAGCTCACATCTGTCCACATAAATTCCATCTATAATTTTTCAGTCCATTTTTCCAGCTGGTCCAGGTCCCGCAGCAAGCTTTCATATCTTTTCTCACTATCCAGTAACCCCTCCCCAATCTTGGTGTTACTTATAAGGTTGCTGATACAGATTAACACATTATCATACAAATTATTAATATAGATGACAAACAACGGACTCAGCACCAATATCTGCAGCACTCCACTATTTCCAGGCCTTGTCCATCCAAATATTTACATATCCTGTCCCTTTGAATACCTTCCAATAATTATCCACTACTGACATCAGGCTCATCAGCCTATAATCTCCTGGCTTATTCTTAGAGCCTTTCTTGAATAATGGAACAACCTTAGCTATCCTCCAGTACCTCATTTGAGGCTAAAGATAGTTTACATACCTCTGCTCAGGACCCTGCAATTTCTGCACTTGCCTTCCATAAAGTTTGAGGGGAGACTCATCAGGCCTTGGAGACTTTGCTCCAGATAGCAAGCACCTCCTCTTCTATCATCCAGATAAGGTCCCTGACCTCACCACTGTTTTGCCTCCATTCTACAGACTTTGTGATCATCTTCTGAATAAATACAAATGCAAAATGTTTATTTAAGATCTTCTCTTCTCCTTCAGCTCCACACTAATCTTCAAATGGACCAATTCTGTTCCTTCTTATCCTTTTTGCTCTTAATATGTCACATCACTTCTTTCCCACCCTCTCTGCAACTTAAGACTACCTTGTTTCCTCATTTTCCCCAATCTTAACAAAGACTTCTACAGAAAACATTAAATTTGTTTTACTTTCCACAAACAGTGCCTGACCTTTTCCAGCATTTTCTGTTTGTATGTCAAATTCACACAATGAATTTATGTTGAGTTCTACTTACTGAGTTATTATTAGAGATTACTAAATTTATTTCTGCTGATCTATTACTTTACCTGGAGTTCCAACAAATGTGTAGTAAATGAAAATTAAAAATATGCAGTAGCTGGAAATCCAAAATAAAAACAGAAAATGCTGCAAACACTAAGCAGTGCACTCTGCTTCTGGCCTTTGACCAGCCAGATCTAATACAGACAGTGGTTATATTTAATTCAATGCTGAGTACTAATGAATGCAATATGTCCAGATGCATCTGCAGGGGCAACTTTGAACTTCCAGTTGCTTTTTATGTGAATTACCTGCCTTATCCATCGCATCTTACACTGTTCTAATGAGGTTCATCATAACCTTGAAGAAGAGCACCTCAATTTCTGTCAAGGTACATTTCAGCCCTTGGGAAACCAGCTGAACAATTTCAGAAAACCTGCTTTTGGATGACTGGCTCAGAACTGGTCAATTCTGATGGAATCTTTCGGCATTCTCCTTTGGTTTTAAATTCAGGCATAACTCTGATCTGCATTTCATAGACTCCATATGTGTTCTTTCTCTAACTCACCACATTAATCAATCAACCAGATTGTCCACAGAGAACAGAATCAACAAAGCAATCTAGGGCTCTCCCCACTGTTACGCATTTTGTCCAACCCATACGTGTCCCCAGTTTCACTGTGAATCAAAATGCAACTATTTTGTCTCTTTCCCAATTCTGATGAAGGGTCCAAGACCTTCAGAAGGGTCCTGCTGAAGGGTCTCGGCCCAAAATGTCGACTGGACTCTTTTCTACAGATGCTGCCTGACCTGCTGAGTTCCTCCAATGTTTTGTGTGTGTCACCTGAAACGTTATCTCCATTTTTCTTTCCCTGCTGCCTGACCTGCTGAGATTTCCCAGCACTTACACAGTATTCCCAGCAAGTGGGCAGCATTTACACAGTATTCGCTCAAACTGGGGCTCAGGTGGTCGAAACATCTCGGCTCTCTCGATCTGGTAGGACCCAAGTCATATCGACCCTAGGTGTACGGAATTGGAGAAAGGTGATTTTAGCACTGCTGAGTCCATTGACTTGTTAGCGAGGAGTTAACCACATGCGTTTCTGTGATGCCCAGTAAGAAGGGGTTTCAGCAGGATGATACAACCGTGGCTGGCAAGGGAAGTCAAAGGCAACATAAAAGCCAGAGAGGCCACATAAAAGAGCAAAAATTAATGGGCAGTTTGATGGGAAGCTCTTAAAATCCAACAGAAAGCAACTAAAAAGTTATAAAGAAAGAAATGGTGGAATATGAAGGTAAGCTAGCTAATAATATTAAGAAGGGCACCAGAAGGTTCTTCAGATATATAAAGAGTAAAAGAGCAGTGAGAACAGATATCGGACTGCTGATAAATTATGCTGGAGTGATGGTAATGGAACAAGGAAATGGATGAATGAACTGAGTAGGCATTTTGCATTATTCTTCATTGTGGAAAACACTAGCAGTATGTTGGACATTCAAGAGTGTCAGGGGACAGAAGTGAGTGAAGTTGCCCTTAACTAGGGAGAAAGTGCTTGGGGAACTATAAGTTCTAAAGGTAAATCACTCATCTGGATCAGGTGATCTACACCCCAGAGTTCTGAAAGAGGTGGCTGAAGAGATTGTGGATGCACTAGTAATGATCTATCAAGAACCAAAGGATTCTGGCATCATTCCAGAAGACTGATAAATTGCAAATGGCACTCCACTCTTCAAGATGGGAGACAGCAGAAGAAAGGTAAATATAGACCAGTTAGTCTGACCTCAGTGGCTGGGAAGATGTTGGAAACAATTGTTAAGGATGTGGTTTTGGGGTACTTGGAGCCACATGATAAAATAGACTGAAGTAAACATGATTTCCTCAAGGGACAATCATGCCTGACAAATCTGTTGGAATTCTTTGAAGAAATAATAAGCAGGATAGACAAAGGAGAATCAGTTGATATTGTGTACTTGGATTTTCAGAGGGCCTTTGACAAGATGCCACACGAGTCTGCTTAACAAGTTAAGAGCCCGTGGTATTACAGTAAAGATACCAGCATGGATAAAACATTAACTGATTGGCAGGAGGCAAAGAGTAAGAATAAAGGGAGCCTTTACTAGTTGGTTGCTGATGACTAGTGGTGTTCACAGGGAACACACACAGACTGCTGGAGGAACTCAGCAGGCCACACAGTATCTATGGAAAAGAGTACAGTCAAGCCTGAAACATTAACTGTACTCTTTTCCATAGATACTGCCTGGCCTGCTAAGTTCCTTCAGCACTTTGTGAGTGTTGCTTAGATTTCCAGTATCTTCAGATTTTCTCTTGCTGGATTTCCACAGGGGTCTGTGTTGGAACGACTTCCTTTTACATTATAAGTCAATGATTGGGATGACAGAATGATGGCTTTATGGCCAAGTCTGCGAGCAATATGAAGACAGGTGGAAGGGCAGGTAATTTGAGGAAGCAGAGGGGCTACAGAAGAACTTAACAGATTAGGAGAATGGGCAAAGAAAGGGCAGATGAAATACAGTGTCAAGAAGTGTATGGTCATGCACTTTGGTAGAAGAAATAAAAGGGTTGTCTATTTTCTAAATGGAGAGAAAATTCTAAAATCTGAGATGCAAATTGGCTTGGGAGTCCTTGTGCAGGATTCACTAGAAGTTAGTCTGTGGTGAGGAAAGCAAATGCAATGTTACCACTCATTTTCAGAGGATTAGAATATAAAAGTAAGGATGTAATGTTGAGGCTTTATAAGGGACTGGTGAGACCTCACTTGGAGTATTGTAAGCAATTTTGGGCTCCGTATCTAAGAATGGATATGCTGACATTGTAGAGGGATCAAAGGAGCTTCATGAAAATGATTGCAGGATTGAAAGGCTTGTCAAATGAAGAGTGTTTGATTACTCTGGGATTGTACTCACTTGGGATTCAGAAGGGGGTGGGATCATCCGGAGTGGATGTGGAGAGGAGGTTTCTTATGGTGGTGTAGTCTAAGACCAGAAAACACAGCTTCAGAATAGAGGGTTGACCATTTTGAAAGAAGATGAGAAGGAACTTCTTTAGCTAGAGGTATGAACCTGTGGAATTTGTTGCCAGAGGTGGCTCTGGAGCCTAAAACATTGTGTATATTGAAGACAGAGATTGATAGATTCTTGATTAGTCAGGGCATGAAGGGTTATGGGGTGAAGGCAGGAGAATATGGCTAAGAAGGAAAAGGATCAGCCATGATAAAATGGCGTAGCAGATTCAATGTACCAAATGGCCTAATTCTGCTCCTACATATTATGGTCCATCCTGATTGATCACAGCCACTCATGACTGTGTGGCAAGGTATAGTTCAAATACAGGTGTTACTCCACTTTACAAAAGTTCGCTTTATGCCACTTTGCTTTTATGAAAGACCTACATTAGTACCAGTGGCTGATTGACTATTCCTGATTGCATTTTGAAGAGTTTGTAAAAAAAAACTCAAAATTTTGATTACATCATCTATTAGGGCAAACAAAATGCAGTAATTTCTCAGTTATTGCTCCTATACACTTGCTGAGCATTGGACATTCTTGACAGTATACTTGCAAACATGAGGTGATATTTATGATTTTATCTCCGCAGAATGCTCCACTACTACAATTTTAATGGAGAGTTCCAATTCTATGCTCAGCTTCCTCCCATACGTCACCCCCAATCTCCATCTTCTCAACAAAAATAACAATGGGGCTATGAAGTTATTCTTGTACTAAAACAAAAATGTGCAGTCTGAGCTGAAGGCAAATTGCACCTAATTCCAGACCACTTGGTGCTCATAAAGAAAGGACTTCCCATTTGGGATTTTCACCAGCTCTGGAAACAAGATTCCAACATTAAACTCATCCAAAATTAATGTCAGCAAAAAGTGCCCAGTATCTGGCTCCAGCATAATTTTCAGCCTTACTGTTTGATAAATGAGGACTTTTATTTAATTAAGGAAGCAATTGCTTTTATTAACATGGATTCTGCCCAAATTGTGTTATTTAAAGGGCTAACACAGATGACATTTTTTTGTCAGACTACTCCACAACAGAGTGCAGTCTTGTTCTACCCACTGTTGACTCTTACACAAGTGAGTCTTTCTCATATATTCAATGATTTTTCTTCACATAGAGGGTGTATTGAATGGGGACTTGTCAACACTCAGAACTTTTCTTGCTGAATGGTAAGGAGATCGACCATGAGCATTGGAAATATTATAGGCAACTACAGGAACCATGGAAGTGTCAGAGAAGGGCTCACTGCCCAAGTCTTATTTGCACAAATTAAAGGGACCCTACTCTGATCTAGATTCCTATGATACAGAGAATACAAGTACTGGCTCGTGTGCTAGGATTGCTGTTATATTTAAAATCAAAATTGTCATCACACTTTATCTTTCTTGCTTCAGGGTTATTTCAAGTTGTTACTGCTGGGTTTTGCAAGCTCTCATAGTTCGCTGCTCACTGAACTGGGAAGGTCACCCAAATCTCATATTCAAGGAGAGAAGACTTCATCTACCTTTCAGAAAAGACAGAGCAGACATAGGCATTGCCTTCACTGTAACCTTCTCCAAAGCAAATGTAATTGTAGACTGCATATTTCAAACCAGGCAACCGGCTGCCAGAAGCACCTGGCTGTAATAATTGTGAGTCTCAGATATAGTACAGATTATATCCCTCTTGATTCTCAGAAAGCATTTCCCCACCTTCTGGCAACCTGTCCAGTTCAATAAGATCCTAAGAACACTCTCCCTTCACTCTTTCTTCACCATAGCACCTTTTTAAAGAAGCAGCCATTTCCAGTAGATGGAAGAGTGTAGCTTGTATATATCCATTTGAAGGGAGGTCCCATAGTGCAGATACAATGTTAATGGTGGCAACGACATATTACAGTAGATCAGTACAAAAACAAACATTAAAGCTGATGCAGCATCAGTACTGTTCTGTTATTGTGGAATGCGAGATTGCAATCTTAATTGCGTATTTTAATATAATCATAGCATGCTACACATTCAATGCTACTTTAGTGCAAGTAAAAAAATAATTTCTAGGCATTGGTCTTTGCTGATTAAGGTTTTGCAAGTAAACCAAACTAAAACAAAATATATGAATTTCAGGCAGCAAATGAGTTCCCAAGATATCACAAATTAAATAGCATTCTTAATGACCTAGTTTAGTAGGCTAAAAAATTTTAAAGAGCATAAATACTCTGTAAATTCCTGATTACTCTGATCAAACACAGCCTTTTGCTGCTCCCCTTTATGAAGTAAATTATATATTCACTTAAAACCAAAATTTAATAGCTTCAATTTATGATGCCCTTCATCCTTGTTGCTTTCTTCAATTAAACTTTAGGTCCAATGGCAATCATACAAAGCAGATTGGCTGCTGTAGTTAATGTAACTGTTTTAGCAGTTATCCCACCTCCCCCCCCCCCCAAATGAAATCAATGGGGCAGAATTGCTGAGAAATCCATGTAGTTCCATGTGAATCTTACATCATTACTCTGTGAATGTGCCACCAAAATTAGGGTCATCCCCAAGTGCATTGAGGCTGCAAACTTGCTGGTGGAGTTCTACAAGCAATTCCCCCATCTACATGCTGATCTGACATTGAATTCCACATGTAGTCCCAGTGGCAGAGTACAAACTGCTGCAATTCTCTAGCAGCATAAGCTCATTCAATTGAAAGGAGGGGGATTACTGTGAAGGAGAAATGAAAGTATTAATACCTTCCGAACTAATTTAATTTGTTTTGATGCATTTAATTATTTAAAAATACTTTTATAGTTCCAAAATGAAATAGTTTCTAAGATTGAAAAAAAATTCTTCAAATGTAATTGATTTGAATAGCTTTGAGTGTTTTTAACTATGAAGGATTTTGGAGACGTCTTCAAATTTTTTGAAGATTTCAAATTTTTGGATTTTGAAGAATGGCCTGCACAGTCAGAAAGATTCAAAATACTTGAAAGCTTTGATAGCTTCCTGAGGGATTGACTTTGCTGAACATCAAGGAGACACAAAGGACTGTAGATGCTGGAATCTGGTATAACACTATAGACCAGATGAAGGGTCTTGATCTGAAATAATGAATGCCCATTCCCCTCCAAAGGTGCAGCCCAACCCACTGAATTGCCCCAGCTTTTAGTGTACTGCCAAACATCAAACTGTTTTGTTATGTGTTTATTCTGTCTCTTCATCACTGTCCTACCATGCATTCACTGCCCCAGCCTTCTGACCCAGAACAACATTATATTGCACAAAATCCTTATCACTTTTCACTGCAACAGCTCAGGGCAATGGCAGTAGCAAACAATCACAACCTGCTCCGGCAGTAAGTTCTGGGTTAACAGTAATAAGATGCTTAAGCATCTTAGGTAGCCATTAAACAATGTGGTTTACATATTTACCATTATACCCACCAGAGTGTGTCAGCAGCATCAGTGTAAAACAGCCAACAGCACTATCATCAACCTTAGTGAAGGACTTGATTGCAGATTGAAACTACACTGCATCTACATTTCTATGGAGAGTACAAACCACTCTCTGCCTTACCACTTGTGTGAATAGACATTAAACACTGATGATCAATTTGTACTGTATCTGTGGAAGAGGTCACCATTCACTGTCTTACCTACTTTGCAATTCTTTGAACAGAAAATTATACAACACACATTTATAGCAAAGTTCCAAAGACCGCCTTGTTCAAAGCAGCAGCCAAATTAACTATAATTTTATCGCAAATGCTCCAATGATCATTTTTGGCTTGTTTTACTCCAAGTTTCCCAAGCAAACTAGAACAAACATCACATACAAGCACAATGCCCTTGTCAAGCCTCCTCCCATATGTGCCCTCCACATCTATCAACAAATCTATCTGTTTCCTTCTCCCTCAATTGCTTGTCCAATTTGCCATCTAGACTTCCCACAGTTAATTCCTGTGGAAACAATGATTATCACAGGCTTTGATAAAGCAGGTCAGGTGGGGTTTCTGACAGAATTTACCAGCTGATATCTTGCAGCTGTACTGCAGACTCGTCCTGGTTTTCCATGAAGCCATTTCATTAGCCTTAACTTTTGGGAAAGAAGAGAATTCAGTCATGATGAATTAAAAGGCCAATCTTAAGTCAAGTTCAAACTTAATTATCATTCAACCATACAGGAATACAGCCAACCAGAATGTTATTCCAGGGACAAGGTGCAACATACAGTACCAACAGGCATACATACACAAGGCAGAAATAGTGCATATAGGACTGCAGTAAAATACAGTCACACAAGAAAATATATAGTCCAAGTCCTAGTCCCTGAGTCTATGAATGTGGCAACTGTCTGCAGTCAAACACAATACATCTCGTCTTCAGCTCAGCAAACACTGGAGGGCTGCCAAGATTCAGCATGTATGCTGCACCATACAGCCTCAAACATTCTGCTGGAGTGTACCAATTCTGACACATCTCTCTTGGGCAGTTGCAAACAGGCAAGACCACAGCTTGTGGCCTAGTCCTTGATACGACTGAGAACATACAGCTCCTCCGCCGCTTGCCGATAAACCAGCAAATCAGACTTGCAGCATTCCACATTAACAATGTTTAACAGAATCTTGCAGTCACAAGAAAAGCAACTAATACGATCACTCACTGTTAGACTGCACACCATCTTTGCGCATCTCTCCGGGCAGTAATATGATCCGCCCCGAGTCCAGATCCTTCAGTTTCTCTGCCAACAAGAAACTTGCTGATTGGGTAGACTTGCAGTACTTCCAGTTCTTAATTTTCAGCAAGGTCTTGTGATTGTAAAAAACTTACTTTAAAAAAGATTAACACCTATGGTTGGCCCCATAGAGGCCTCTGCATCTGAACGCACCACCAGCTTACCAAATGTTAGAAATGAAGTCAGCACTTCCTGATGCCCTTCACACCTTTAAAACCACAGTCCTGTGGTGTTGACTCCTAAGTTAGCATGGGCTTAAAACTCCAAATAAGAGATTTGGACTTAATTCTTTATATTACAAGGCTATTACCTCAGTAATGGCATTAAAAATTATGTTATCAAGAGAGAAATCCAACTGAATCAGCCCATGCATAAAGGGTGTTTGTTATACTGCCAAGATGATAATTCTGTTAATGCATTTGACACAGAAAAAAAAAATTACTTTCTATCATTTAAAGCAATTCAGTTTTGTTTTTTTTTAATTAAAAGTTACATTTCCTTTAATATTCTGAATTAATGTCCTTACCATCACAGTACACGGCAGCAGTACCTCAGAACATGCAAATTTTAAACATATTAGATGATGCTCGTTTATTTTTTAAACACCATTATGTGTACATTATTTAACGTGCACGCTGGCAAGAATATCACGATAGCAACACATCAGGACCCACAACCAAACAGTATGATGGTGATGATAAACTTGGCTAGCTTCAATCACATTTTTACTGCTGGCTTCCATCCTCAAGATATCAAGTTTATTTATCTGCACATCCTTGGGCCACATGCTGCACAAAAATGTGAACTTACTAGTCACAATTAATGCAGTATTGTAATGATGATGATTTAGTATAATGTACTCCCAGGGTGAGATAATGTATGTGTAGCATTCTTTTCACATGTAAGAAAACAATTGTTTGCTGCTGTGGTATATCAGTCAGAACTAAGCTGCCAAACATGGGTTAATATTCTACTGCACAGGCCAAAGTTTATGGACAAAGATCTCCAAGAAAACCTTTGAGGCTTAGAGTGGAAGTGTGTTCATGTAAGTCAATTATTACTCTGACTTTATTGAAGTCCATTAGTGAAAGCAGAACTTTATTATTCCAGAACATGTACAATCCACAAAATCTGCATTTTGGAGGGGGGGGGGGAGAGAGAACACAGAAATAGCAGTTACCTCAGCTTTGGTCAGTCAGGCATGCCCAATGGCTGAGTCAGATCACTAGCAGCTACCTAGAGTTTCCCATCTTGATCCACGTTTTTCTTGAATGCATCAGCAAAAAAAAAACATAGCTGTGGCTTCCACTGTAGCCATGCCATATCTCCAGAAGGACTGAGCTCATAACACTTCCAGAAATGGTGACCAATGCCGACTTATATTTGCCATCAAAAATAATGAAATTCTATAAATATTGTTGTCATTTTCTAGAAATGAAATATTTAAATACTTGTAGAGCTCCCACTCACAATACCCCACTCTGTAACATCCTCAAAGAATTTAAGTAGTTTGCTGTTCATAAAACCTTGTTGACTAGTCTTAACTATCTTCAGTTTTCCTAAATGATTGGCTATTTCCTCTTTGGTTATTAACCAAGCATCTTGTCAATGATATGATTGAATTCACTACAGTATAGTATCCTGCCTCTGCTTTTCTCTTTGTTTAAAAGAAGAAAATCGCATTGGCTGTTTTCCAATCGCTCATCCCCTCTTGGAATTCAGCAAGTTATAAAAGAACTTCAATCAATGGGTCCATTTCCTTTTAAGCCATAGCATGCAGTCTGTAGAACCCTGGTGACTAATCTGCTTTTAGCCCCTTAAGCTTCTCCAGCACTTTATTACTTGTACTTGAAAATTTTGTAACTTCATCCATGCTATTTGAAATGTCCATTTAGGGACATGAGCAATGCCTTCCATGATAAAAACAAGTGGAAAAAGATATTCAACACTTCACATATTCAACAGCATTATTCTCTACAGGCCCCATACTTAATCTTAGTCAGCCTTTTCTTACTTATGTATCAATCGAAATATTTACTACATGCAAGTTTTCTTTCAAAATTCATTTTCTACTTTCTATGAACAAATTAGTTGTCTGCTGGATCCAAAATAGTCCCCAGTATTTTTGTCTACCATAAGCTCTTGCCTTTAACTTAATGTTTAATTTAACATTGTCTTTTACTTCTTAATTACAGATTGTTCCTCTCTCATGGAAACACCGTATTTAATTGGGATTAACTCTTTAATGTGAGGATTATAGACAAGCTGTTTGAATACCTGGCACTGTTCATCTTAGCCTGTTTACCCAGTCCACCTCAGAGAATTCCTACATCATACCAAGAGGATTGCCCTCATTTAGGGCCATTTACATTGGTTATGGACCTATTGCATTCATCCACACACTGATTTTGGAATTTTATTATACCGAAGTCCATACACCCAAGGGAATCATTAATCACAAAGCCTTACTAATCCTTGCTCATTACATAACATCAAATTGCTGATTCCTAGGTATTCTCTGTAACATACTCCTCTAAAAACAATCTCTGACATTCAGTCATCTTCTCACAGATGGCAGTTTCACATCACTGGCTTCTTAGCCAATCCCTGACACTTCCCATAAATTATTCTTCTGTGATGCTCTTTCCGTTTTTTGATTGTCCAATCAATAAGTAGATTAAAATCCAATGTTATTGACGTTTCCTTTGAATATGCCCTTGATATTCCCCCATTTATTCTCTGACCTACCACATTTTGGTATTCTATAAGATCTGTAGTGTGGTGGAGATAGGCCTCTACCACAGGAGATGTAAGGCACTTTGTACCTCCGCTAGCCTGCAGGTCACCCTTGGGCAAGGTGTAACACCTGCTTACCCTCCACCCCCGGACTGGATCACATGAAGCCCTGGGAGCATGTGGTGGATGATCGTATGAGAAGCTGGTGCATATTGCAAGTCCTGGTTCTGCAACCACTGACGCCAGGCAGACAAACCCAGAAGAGTATTGACAATGGCTGGGGTCAGCCATTTTAAAAATACACTGCTCAGAACAAGGCAATGGCAAACTACTTCTGTAGGAAAATTGACCAAGAACAATCATGGTCATGGAAAGACCATGATCGCCCACATCAAAAGACATGGCATGATGACGATGACAATATATCTGTGTCTTTCTTGCTCAACTATTCATTTCATATCACTATCCACTGTCTTTATATCACAACTCAGTACTTTCCTGATATACAACACCACCCCAACTCTTCCTTTCACCTTTGGCCTATTCCTTTGGAAAAGTGCATAATCTGGATTATAAAGCACTCAAATCCTAGTAACAGAGCAACCATATTTCCGGAATAGAAATTTCATCATAGTTATATCCATCATCTTGCATTTTAAAAAAAAGGGTATTTTTTACATCTCTGGATTTGTTCAGTTTTGCTTATTTTCATTTTCATCATCTACCATGACTTATCACACTAGCAGGTTTCCCCTCATTATTTTATACTAATCACTTGCTTAGAAAATTAAGTAACTTGGAAAAACAAACAACACACAAAATGCTGGTGGGATACAGCAGGCCAGGCAGCATCTGGGAGCCAGGATGCTTCGGGCCGAGACCCTTCGTCAGGACTAACTGAAGGGAAAGATAGTAAGAGATTTGAAAATAGCGGGGGGAGGGGGAAATGCGAAATGATAGGAGAAGACCAGAGGGGGTGAGATGAAGCTGAGAGCCGGAAAGGTGATTGGCGAAAGTGAAACAGAGCTGGAGAACGGAAAGGATCATGGGACGGGAGGCCTCGGGAGAAAGAAAGGGGGAGGGGGGAGCACCAGAGGGAGATGGAGAACAGGCAGAGTGATGGGCAGAGAGAGGAAAAATAAAACTAAATATGTCAGGGATGGGGTAAGAAGGGGAGGAGGGACATTAATGGAAGTTAGAGAAGTCAATGTTCATGCCATCAGGCTGGAGACTACCCAGCCGGTATATAAGGTGTTGTTCCTCCAACCTGAGTGTGGCTTCATCTTGATAGTAGAGGTGGCCATAGATAGACATATCAGAATGGGACGTGGAATTAAAATGTGTAAACATGGAAAAAATACAAATTACACTAGACTTATTGGAAAAAAAAACTCGTTTCAGCAGGTCTTCTACAGAGAGAAAATCACCCAAGTTCTATACACTTGACACCATAACATTGTAAGGTATGAAATTCTACACATTTCTCAAAACAAAGATGTTTTCACTGTATAATCTCATTCACAGAACTCATTATAGTATTTAATTCACACTGCAAACACCAACTGTTCAAATGGATCTTACTTCACACTTCCAGCTGTGCAGCTATGACACTTAATACAAAGAATAAATAATACACATTTTTGAAGTGAACCAATTAGCTGAATGATGAAGGCTGTGGTTATCACTTTGGGAATATTTGTCAAAGTGAAAAGGAAGTTGTAAGTGGAAAGCCCTGGATTTTATCATTGAAATCCATACCTAAGCTTAATTTATATGAGCAAATAAGTTTCAAAGACTCATTGCAAACACTCAGGGAACAGCCACTGTAAACTTCTAATTATGTTAGTTTGAATATGTCCTTGCGTGGTTCTGTCCTGATTCAATCATAGCATGGATATTGGTAATGCACAAAGGCTACAAATTTGGTATTTGTACTCCAAATGTTTTGTTGAAATTGCTGTCAGTGAAACAGAAAAAGATCATGATTATCAAATATTTCAACATTTATGGACTCATACAGTTACACCGTTTGGAAACAGGCCTCATGATCCCATTTGTCCATGCTGACTAATATGCCTATGGCCTAGAGCACTCTAAACCTTTCCAATCTCTGTACTCTTGTCTTTTAAAAGTTGTTATTTTACTGTTAGCTTGTTCCATTTTCCCCACCACTGTGGAAACATTTTCCCCTCTTATCCCCTTTAAATTTCCATCCTCTTATCTTCAACCTATGCCCTCTAGTTTTAGACTCCCCTGCCTGAGAAGAAAGATTGACTATGTATTCTATCTATGGGCCTCAGTTTTATAAACCTCTGTACAGTTAACTTCAGCATTTTTGGTCCAGGGAAAACAGTCCTAGCCATCCAATTTCTCTGTATATTCCAGTTTAGGCAACATTCCTTTAAATCTTTACTGCAACATCCCTACTACCTTAATCAGATCCTTCCTATACTGTAGGTGGCACGAAGGCATAACAGTTAACATAACACTTTACAACACCAGTGATTGAACTGCTAATTCTGCATTGTTTGTAAGGAATTTGTACATTCTCCCATTGCTGTGTGGATTTCCTCTGGGTGTTCTGGCATCTTCCCACACTCCAAAGACATATGGGTTTGAGTTAGGTTCAGTAAGTGTGGGCATGCAATGCTGGTGCCAGAAGTATGGTGACACTTACAGTACATCCTCGGACTGTGTTAATTGTTGATGTAAACAATGCATTTCACTATGTTTCAATGTACACATGACAAAAAAATGCCATTTAATCTTTTTGCTTGGCAACAAGAACTGCACACAATTCTTGAAGAGTGTGCAGTGCCAATGCTTACAGCACGGGAACAATTGCAGGTTTCTCATCTGAAAAGCAACTCTCCACTCTATCCTCTGCATCCTTACACAAAACCAACTTTTATTACTGACTTTAATGTCTCAAAAATAACGTTTGTTAAACTAACGAGAATGTAGTTCACTGTCTTCTGCTTTTCTCTTCTTCTGAACAAGGGAGTCATATTGGCTGTTTACTCTAATAAGGACCTGGTTGCTTACAGGATAATTTACATTAGTTATGAACCTCTGCTGTTCATCTCAAACTGTGTGAAATTCCATTATACTCTAATTACTATCCACATGGGATCTTTAACCACGTGATTTCTTACCAATTTTGTGTCCATAACATCAAACCTAAAATGGTCCACTAGCAAAAATTATATCCATTTTGCAAATTCACCCTGCATCTCATGTATTCTAATCTTCTAGACCAGCTGACCACATCCAATCATGTCAAAGTAGCATTCAACAAAGTATATTAGATACAGATCTACATATCCAAAAAATTGGCACGTACTGTAACCAAGCAAATTCCACTTTAAATATTGTGTTCATTCTTTGCAAACAATATTTGACTCTGTTGCTGATGTAAAAAGAGCCAAGAGCCTGTTACTATTCAAGTAAGACTCAGTAGAAAAAGAGGCATTTGAGCTTGACTTTAACAGATGGTAAAGATGGAGACAGCTTGAAGTTATTTAAGAAACCAGAAAATACAGAAACTTCAGGACATTGGTTCAATTTAAAAATTAATGGCAGGGAAAAATGATGTAAAAATGCACATTTCAGCATAAAATGTGGAGGCAAAAACCTACTGTAACACAAGAAACAAAATGTTGGTAGAACTTTCTTCATTCACCATGAACAAGTTAAAATTGGCTTTATATTCTGAGTCATTCAAATCCTCCTTGTAATCTTTTGAGCCAGTGTTGCGTGTTGAACGGAACAGTGATGTAGTGTACTGATGCAAAGAAATGTTTTTGATGTTATAATGGAAAACACGTAGCTGTACAAGGCTTTCTGGAGAATTTGCTCTTGGGACATAGACAAAGCCAGCAGGATTACATTTATTGCCAGTCCTGAATTATTCCAATAGCAACAAAAAACAGAAAGAAATATATGACTTAGTGGTGGGTTTTTATTCTTGTAGACAATAATTCATCCAGACTGTTGTCAAGCCATTGTTCAAAGTTCAAAGGAAGTAAATTGATTATCAAAGTACATATATGTCACCATATACTACTCTGAGGTTAATTTTCCAGTGTGTCTTCACAGTAAATACAAACAAATGTAATAGAATTAATGAAATACTACACATAAAGACAACCAATGTGCAAAATGCAACAAATTCTGCAAATGTAAAAAAGAAAAAAGTACAAAAAAATAATAATAAACTAAATATCGAGAACATGAATTATAGAATCCTTGAGAGTGAATCCATAGGTTGTAGAATCAGTTCAGTGTTAGAGTGAGTGAAGTTAACTACTCTGTTCAACAGCCTGATGGTTGAGGGGTAATAACTGTTCCTGAACCTGGTGGTGTGGGACCAGTGCTCATGTACTTCCTTCCTGATAGCAGCAGTAAGAGAGCCTAGTCTGGATGGTGGGATCCTTGATGCTTTCCTGCAACAACACTCCTTATCATTGTGCCTTACCCGGGAAGAACTGGGCTGTATCCACTACTTTTTGCAGGCTTTTCTGTTCAATACATTGGTGTTTTCATACCCGGCTAGGTTGCAACTAGTCAGTATAATTTCCACTGTGCATCAGCAGTTTGTCAAAGTTCTGGATGACATGTCAATCTTTGCAAATTTCTAAGAAAGTGGAGGTGTTGCAAAGCCTTCTTTGTTGTGGCACTTATGTATTGGACCCAGGACAGATCTTCTGAAATGATAGCACTGAGAAATTTAAAGTTACCTGACCTCTCCACTTTGATCCCCCGCTGAGGACTGCCTCACGGACTTCTGGTCTCCTCCCCCTGTTATCAATAATCAGCTCTTTAGCCTTGCTGAAAGTGAGTGAGAGATTGCTGTTGATGCATGATTCTGTCAGATTTACAGTCTCCCTGCTATATGCTGATTCATCACCACCTTTGATTTGGCCAACAACAGTGATGTCATCAGCAAACATCAATATGGCATTGGAGATGTATTTAGCCTTACAATCTTAAGTATGAAGCGACTAGAGTGGGAGTTAAGCACACAGCCTCATAGTGCACCTGTGTTGATGCTGATTGTGGAGGAGATGTCATTGCCAATCCAAACAGACTGGGGTCTACAAGTGATAAAATTGAAGATCCAGTTGCGCAGAGGAATTGAGACCAAAGTCTTGAAACTTATTCATTAGTTTTGAGGGGATGATAGTGTTAAATGACGAGCTGTAGTCAGTGAAGAGCATCCTGATGTGTGCATCGTTGCTGTTCAGATGTTCCAGGGTTGGGTGAAGAGCCAATGAAGTGGATCGAAGTCACTCCTCAGGAAGAAGTTCATATGCTTCATCACTAACCTCTCAAAACACTTCATCATTACAGATGTAAGTGCTACAGTAGTCATTGCAGCAGGTTACCAAATTCTTCTTGAGTACAGGTGCAACTGAAGCCAGCTTGAAGCAGCTTTACAGAACATATTTTTCTGATGATAAACATTAGATTTACCAAATTCTATTTTGCAACTAGCCATTGTGACATTGAAGAATTGACTTCTGGTTCCTACACCAGTTTATTTAATAAAGGCATATAATTAGAGCATATAATCTTCCTCCTGGCACACAACACTACAAATGATGGAAATGCTGCAACTGCCCATTCACCTCCATTCGGAGTCCAAACAGTCCTCCCAGGTAAGGCAACACCTCACTACGAACCTGTTGGGGGTTGTCTATTGTATCCGGTGCCCCTGATGTGGTCTTCTCTAACAATGGTGAGACACAAGGTACACTCTGGGCCCGCTTCATCAAGCACCTAAACTCCATCCGCCAAAAGTGGAATTTCTCGGTGGCCAACCATTTTAATTCCTATCCCCAAACCCATTCCAACATGTCAGTCCATGGTCTCATCTTTTGCCATGATGAGGCCACTTCAGGGTGGAGAAGCAAAACCTCATATTCCATCTAGATAACCTCTAAACTTAATAACCACCATTGATTCCTCCTACCAGAAAAAATTTTTCCTCTTTTTTCTTTTCGTACTCTGGCTTCTTACCCCTTCTACTTACCTGCCTATCACCTCCTCCTGGTGCCCTCCTTCTTCCCTTTCTCCCATGGTCCATTCTCATCTCCTATCAAATTCCTTCTTCTCCAGCCCTTTACCTTTCCCATCCACCTGGCTTGAAATATCATCTTCTGGCTCATCCTCTGTCTGCTCTTCCCACCTTTTTGTTCTGGCATCTTCCCCCTTCCTTCTCAATCCTGAAGAAGGGTCTCAACCCAAATTGTTGACTGTTGATTAATTCCCATTGACGTTGTCTAACCTACTGAGTGTAGGTTTTCACAAATAAAATGACATAAAGTGTTTTATGTTTAAGAAAAAACCATGCAACTCATTCACTGAACTCCAAAATGCTGAATACAAAGTGCAATCAAAGCCCTTTACATAATTACCTCATCATGTCAAACCAGCCTCTTAAAGTGAACTCCAACTCAATGTTGGTGGTTGTGAATTATGTACATTTCCACCATGACATTACCCTACATGGGAACCTCCAGCATGTTGTGTGTGTTGCACTGGATTTCCAGCATCTGCAGAATCTCTTGTGTATATAATTAGAGCAATCAGCTGAGATACCTGAAAGATAATGCACAGATCAAACAAGTTATATTGCTTGACTATAAAGGCATTATATCATCTTGTTCTGGATATAAAACCAAGTCTAGGAAAGATTTTATTAGTCTTTGAAAGTTATATAGAATATCAGTTATGAGAAATTGATGAAACTGCGATTTTTAGAGCAATTTAAGAATTTATTGGTAATTAGTTTTTTCAAACCTGCAATTAGAACAAAAATGTTCAAAGGGAAAGTCCAATTGGTACGCATGCCAGTAACGAGTGAGAAGGAAATTCATCAGATGATTTCTCAACTAAAGAGTAACAATTTTTGAGGGCTTTCTCCAGGGACAGTCCTTTGAAAGTAAATTTGTTAGAACTTCTGAAGAAAGCTATTGGAGATTTGTGGCCGCACAGGAGAGGATATTAATTCAATGAGTTGAAGTAGAGAAATGTTAACATGATCAGACTACATAGTTTCCTCCCTCAATTCATATCATTATGTTTATTTTGTTAATTTTCCACATATACTGTACAAGTTAGATATAATTTATGTTGGTTTATGTTTATCCTCATCTTGTAATATACTGTGCTACTGCTTCTAAAAGCTAATTTTTGTGGCATTTATACCTTGTGCATGAAAAACTGTGCCAATAAACATGAACTTATTGGTCTTTCTTAACTAATTCATGACAATGTATTAATATGCTTTGCTTCATGGTCAATTGACTGAGAGTAAACTGGAAATTCCTACTGGAACCAAGGTGAAGAACGTGTCTTTAGTTGACATACGCTCAGTGGCCACTTTATTAGGTACAGCTGTACACCTGCTCATTAATCCAAATATCTAATTAGCCAATCATGTGGCAACTTTATGACGTAAAATCACACAGACATGATCAAAAGGTTCAGTTGTTGCTCAAACTAAACATAGAAGAATAGGGAAGAAATGTGGTCTACATGACAGAATGGTTTGAGCATCTTAGAAACTGCTGATCTCTTGGGATTTTCACGCACAACTTTCTCCAGTGTTCACAGAGAACGGTGGGAAAAAAAAACAAAAAGCAGCTGTTCTGCGGGTGCAGGTGCCTTGTTAAGATCAGAGGAGAATGGCAAAACTGGTTCAACTGACAAGAAAGGCAACCATAACTCAACTAACCATGTGCTACATAGTGGTGTGAAGAAGAGGATCTCTGAATGCACAACACATCGAAGCTTGAAGTGGATGGGCTACAACAGCAGGAGACCACAATCATACAGTCAGTGGCTGCTTTATTAGCTACAGGAGGTACCTAATAAAGTGACCACTGGGTGTCTGCCAGTGAGGATAAACCTAACAGAAAACTATAAAATTAACTTTGAATAATTTCAAATGAGCTAGTGTCATCAGCATTTTGAAGATTCCTGCACATTTATACTTTCCTTTGCATGAAGATATTGTTTCCATCAATACTTCTCAATGATCAGTTTTAATTTTAAAGTTGTAGTTCTTTGATCTGCATTCCCATTCTATCTCGCCCACCAAATCCTTTGATCATATAAAATATCTTAATTAGATCAACTAAGTCTTCTAAACTCAATGGAATTTTCCCCATTTTAGCTGCAGTATTAACCTGGTGAATCAGTGGTGCAATTCCATCAAGGTGTACTGTCTTAACTGAATATAGTATTCCAAAAGGAGACTCACCAGAGCACAATGCACAATATCATAATTTTCAATCCTTTATATGCCAGCCCTCACAAGGATAAGCCCAATACCACATCTGCCTTCTTAATTACTTTTTCTTTCTAACCACTAGCTTTTCATAATTCTGTACTAGGATTCCCAAATCTCTCAGAACTTACATTACATGCAGCTCTTGGCCATTTAGAAAATACTGGTACTTCAGTCTGTCTTTCTTCACTCTGAATTGCTGAAGCTCACATTTTCCCACAGTGAAATTCTATCTGCCAGTTTTGGTCAGTTCCTTAATCTATCAATGTCTTCATGCAACTTTCTGCTCTCATCTACAGAATCTAGCGAACCCTTAAACATGGTAGAATCAGTTAACTAGCATATACAGCTCTATGAAATATTTTTTTAAAATGTTGAGGATATGTACCAGATCAGATAGCATCTGTGGTAAGATAAAATTGAATTAATGTTTAGATCAAAACAAGTTATCAATTGAAAAGATTAACTATACTTCTCTTTCACTTGTTGAGTACTTGCAGGATTTTCTGAGAGAATTCGAATATCTGCCATTTCAATTAAGGTACCTAGTTTATGTAAACATAGGAATCAACTTTTCCAATTTAAAATAATTTTTGTAACTTTGTTAAAAATGTTATCCAATCGAAAGAACAACACTTTGATTAAAACATTTCTAAAGATAAAGTATTTTTGTATTTGTCAAAGAACACAGTAAATAGTTGAAACAAAATACAATGGATTCAAGTTAATTGGAGCACATCAGGACCAGTATATTTTGGCCCAATTAAGCGGCTGCTGCAATTAGCTGAAGCTTCATGGAAAAAGTTAAAAAGGTTTAAAAAAGACAAACTACCATTTAACTGAGTCAGAATCTTAGTGTTTAAATGAAATATTCAACAAATTAGAACACTACTACAGTACTATAAAACTGTATTTTAGTTCCTAATACTGTAGTTCTTGGTGGGGGGATTCATCCACACTACGGTGTTGTGTTCTTTTGATTGACCTTTAAATGAACAAGATCAGTGCAAACATCTAGTGTGCATAAAGAACTGCCTTCCTACAATGCTTTCAATGATTGCATCTTCCAAATCTCCATTTTCATTGCAACATTCAAGGTAATTGTTCATACCTTCAAATTGTTTCATTTTCACTCCTGGTCAGTTCCAGCATCTCCAATCCTGAATGCTTGAAACTGAAGTAAGCAGAACAGTTCCAAATTGTCCTTCTGTTTATTTCTCACCAACTATCAGTGACTAAATCACACTGCTTTTTAAGCATAAACAATCATCTGACGCTATTTAAAACTATACGCTCTAAACACAATGTAGTGTTCAATGGCCACACAAGTCAGAAACTTTGGCAACAGTCTCCTCGCCTAATTAAGTGGCACAGTGTCCCAAATAAATGAAGGGCATACCAGCTATTTTCTTGATTAGATTTTGTTCTTTACAAGTCATTACAAATAACAGGCTGCCTGATTAAATGATGGCTAAAATTAACTGGAAATCAATTGGAATCCACTGAAAGTATTTCTTCAACACAATAGTAGATGAACTGTTCTGCGTGGGATAACAAATGGAATTGGGCAAATATCCCTCATGGGACATCCCAAGGCTTCTACAAAATATTAACTTCTGGATTTGCAGATTACTTCTTTTCTGAACATTTGAACAGTTTTGGTTAGAAACATAGAAAACCTACAGTACAATACAAGTCCTTTGGCCCACAATGCTGTGCTGAACATGTCCTTATCTTAGAAATTACCTAGGGTTACCCATAGCCCTCTGTTTTTCTAAGCTCCATGTACCTGTCCAGGAATCTCTTAAAAGACCCTATCGTATCTGCCTCCACCACTGTCACCAGCAGCCCATTCCACGCCCATTTCATGACTTTCTGAGTAAAAAACTTACCCCTGACATCGCCTCTGTACCTACATCGAAGCACCTTAAAACTGTGCCCTCTTGTGCTAGCTATTCCAGCTCTGGGAAAAAGTCTCAGACTATCCACATGATCAATGCTTCTCATCATCTTGTACACATCAGCTGCCCCTAATTTTTTTTATTAGAAGGGTCATACCCCTGCCCAGAGCAAAGCAGTCTCAAGCTCTCTTTCATGGACTCCCTTTTGATGTTAATTTTTAAATGACATTCTGAAAGTACAGTACTGTTAATCAGCTCTTTAGCTCATTAACTGCACCCTTCATTTTGTGATGTCACCTATTCTTTAGCTGGATTCCTCAACATGACAATGCTTCCTTTTTCTTATTCCCTCAATGTAATGTGCCATATGACGCAAAGTCATATGCCTCAAATCAAAGGCCTCTCTTTGACAGAGCTGTTTGCCGAAACAGAACTGTGCAAACATATGGACATAAAATTAACTTCATAACACTGACAAAAGAAATGGTTAGAAAAAGACAAAGTTTCATGAATTAAACCAGCAGCACAAGACTCATTTAGTACTACATGTATTCAGAACCTTATTGCAAAGAGGATGTTTACATACAGGTTCTCCTCAAAGGCCATTTGCTGTGAAGAAGCAGATTATAAAACCTGAAAGAAATTGCAAACTTGTTGATCAGATAAGAAGAATGACTATGATAAGTTGTTTCCTTCAATCCAATTCTGGGCAAATCCCTCTAAATAAATGGAGGAGTTCAAAGATCCTTTCCCTCATCAAGGTCATTAGTTCCTTTCATCAAAATTGCAATAGGCATTTATTCTTGTCGTGCATCTCAAAATCTTCTCAATGGATTGTCACCTTGTCGTGGTGGAAAAGCTTGTGTGGTCCTAAGATCCTGAGAGCAATGCCGTCTGGAGCTCTGCTCCTGGTAGGGTCACCCATGGCGGTAAGGTTGGGGGTGAGGTCCCTGACAAAGAACAATCCAACCAAGACCTCAATGGTGGAACAGGTGGACGAAGTTACTTCAAACTCAATGGCTGTGAAGGCGGATGAAGGCTGCAACAAATCCATCAGCACCAATTGTCGTGGTTTCCATACCATTGGAATCAGTTGGTTGATTTGTGAAGTATCGTGTGCTTCTTGGAGTGCAACATCAAGTACACGTTAAATACACGCACAGGCATCTTCGCTCTATGGAAACGGAACAAAAACCATCATCCTCGATCTCGAGGAACAGCCACGGCATTGATGGCATCTCAAAATGGTATCTGGTGCTACCACTAATGAATCCATCTGGTATTCAGGCAATTAAATATGGAGTAGATCCAACTGTGCATATGCAAGTTGCATTATAAGCAGTCACACTCTAATTGTTGTTGATTGCCTTGAAATTAACTTGCTGAGCAGTTTCACCTCTTAATCATTTCTATTTCAGGTAATGGATACTGCTTGGTAGAAGAGTACAAAATTATTGTCACAATGTGGTTAATGGCAGCATTTGAAAATTCTGCATTCAGTTGCACAAAATATCTTTTGCAAAAAGGTAGGCTGAGCAAATGGTTGAGAATTTTTTGATATAAAATCAAATTCTAAAGCTGCATATTGGAAATTGAGCCTGCCATTCATCGGAGTCTGACAGGATACAACTATAAGCATTGAATTGCATCTATACTCTGATAAAACAATCAAGTTCAAGTTAGATCAAACATAGCCATGCCAAGTCAAAACTTTACTCTGATGAGGATAATTTGCTCAATGTTTTCTGCATGTTTCCTCTGTTTTTAATTAATATTTGATCTTTGATCTAAATCAAAAACTTATCATAAGTTACATTCCTGACATTCAAATCAGCTATTATCAAGTCAGATTTTAATTTGAGAGATTGCCATCTCTCAAATTAGAAAAACATTGTGATATTCCATGAAGCTCCAGTAGGAACCTATACTGAGTTGACGAGGAACAGAAAATATTGAATTTACTAAGAAATCCTGCAGAAAATCTACTATATTTAAAATAAAGTTGCTTACTACTTCTTGCCCTTCACAATTTCAATCAGTGCACTATCAGCTCAAACATCATAGCAATAGATTTTTACTTCTGGCATGACACACTGCAGGAGTAATGCTTTTGATTGACAGGTAGGTGGGGAGAACAGGAAAGAAATAGAATAAAAAATAATGAATATATATTTTTTGTAAAAACTGTTGATTGGACATTATATGGTTTAGATTCTTTTGAAATGATATCAGTATCTTACACTTTCCGCTGTTTGGATGACAATATATGAATGTTGAACTTATTCAAAATAAATGTTCAATTAGTCAGCATTTTGAGCCCTTTAACCTGTTTAAAATTATGCTTCAAAGATAAATTTATGTCATCTATTGGTACCAAGCCAATCTTATAACCACATCTAATACTTTCTCACTGTATCATTTATTTTCTCATCTTCCATAGAATACTCAAGCATTTTCACGGCTCAATTCCGTGCCAATTTTTTTTGCTGAGCTTTAAAATCAATTGAAGTGCAGATAGTCAAAGTTGGAACTGATACATATGAAAGACTGTGAGCTATTTGAATTTTAGCTGCAAGAAGGTGTGATCAAAACTGTTAATCATTTGTAAATATTAGTCAATCTCCAGACAGCTTGACAGAGATATGTAGTGCTTCAAAATGGGAGTAAATAGCATACCATAAGCCTAGGGAAAGGTCAATGATGAGTGCATTTCCCTATTATTTACTACTTACACTGAATTTCAGTAACAATTGCATGCAGGCAGACTGTAATTAACATTCTTTAAACATAGAGTGGTATGATTCCTTTCAGATCAGTGAAATTATCAACATTTTCTCGGTGAAATAGCAACATCTGAATTTCTGTTCACAGATTTTTCAGCTTAGCATTATCAAAGATAACAACACTACTTATTTGCAGATTCATTCTAAATGAATCCCAGAAATTCACTTGAGCTGCCCTAAATTTTAGGCATTTATGAATAAGGCCTGCTGAATAGAAAGCTGGAAATACTACATTACATAAATCGAGGAGAGTTTATAACTGGTGTGCATTATCTGAGTAACTTCTTAGTAAATAGTCCAGCCCTAAACAAAACCTTTGTTTTACTCACTTGTTTGTAATTTCTTCACTTAACTGTAATATTTGTTTTGTAATTTATTTTTTATTGAAGTTCATCATCAAACAAACATTTCCATAAGATGTATTTCAGACATTGTACATACATATCATATAATCATATATATCACAAATCTCCACAAAGTATTTATCTGGGGTATACACTTATAGAAAAGAGTGGAAAGAAAAAACAAGTGAAAGGAAAAAACTATGTACAAGTAGGGAGTGATTTTTTTTTACAACATATTCATTGATTTGTGAGAATAAAATCAGGCCTATGACTGTTACATATTTTTTAAAAGGGATTTAAATTAATTATTTCTAATTCTAATTATATCAAAATTAAATTCTAATTGTTAGTGACATTTCAAATTCTAATTTAATTCTGTATGTTCCACTCTTTATCTGGGACAAACAACTTTTTTATATATAATTAAATTAAAAAGTTAATTATTTCTGCTTTCCTGATGGTTGGTCAGTCAATAACTCTAACAAGTCTGAGTTGATACCATGGAGCCAAGAGGAGAACAACATGGAGCACGTGAACACTAGATCTAAGAGAGCTCTTTTTGTACAGCTTGTTAGCAAAGGCTGCTGCTCTACCATTGACAGATTCTGGCAATTATCCTTCATTAAACTGTCATCCAAACTTAATCCAGTTAGTATTATTGAAACAAGCACAGTAACACCACTAAATTATTTCTAGACAAAACTATTTGATGCCATGTTCAATACTGTTGCTTTGCTTTGGTTCATGCTTAAGTAAGTGTATGGGGTTATGTCCATTTATATCAAATGGGCATAAACCCATACAATTGAAGTGAATAATATTATTCATACCAAATAATAGCTTGGCCTTTTCTCCTTGGAGTGATGGAGGATGAGAGGTGATCTGATAGAGGTGTATAAGATGATGAAGGGCATTGGTTGTGTGGATAGCCAGAGGCTTTTTCCCAGGGTTGAAATAGCTAATTCAAGGGGACATAGTTTTAAGGTGCTTGGAAATAGATATGGAGGGGATGTCAGGGGTAATTTTTTCACACAGAGTGGTGAGTGCGTGAAATGTACTGCCAGTGGCGGTGGTGGAAGTGGATACAATAGGGTATTTTAAGAGCCCCTTAGATAGATACATGGCGCTTAGAAAAATTGAGGACTATGTGGTAGGGAAATTCTAGGCAGTTTCTAGAGTAAGTTACATGGTTGGCACAACAACATGGGCCGAAGGGCCTGTAACGTGCTGTAAGTTTCTATGTTCTATGTGAATAGCTGTTAATGATAAAAATATAAAAGTAATATAGATAGTGGAGTTTTATAATTCAACTGGTGTGAATTGAATTAATCAATTGTGCAAATCCATGTCATGTCACTAGGCTATAGAATAAGGTAGATTATCTACATGTGTAATTAACTGCAGGAGGCCTATAACAAGAACTTCTGAACATCTGCATAACATGGCCAAAGTTAATTAAAAATAAAACTCTATCTGACACAAATCTAAACTTCAGCTATGCCTGGTTCAAATTACACCTTGATGCTAAATTCAGAACTGATGACGGGCATTATTTGTTGCCACTGTGTCTTAATATCATCAAACCTGTAGCTCAGAAGGGTAGGGAACTGAAGAGGATGGTAATAGGGGACTCTATAGTCAGGGGAACAGGCGATTCTGTGGATGTGAAAAGGAAACATAGATGGTCGATTGCCTCTCATGTGCCAGGGTCCGCGATGTTTCTGAACAAGCCCACAATATCCTGAAAAGGGAGGTTGAGCAGCCTGATGTCATGGTACATATTGGTACAAACAACATAAGTAGAAAAAGGGAGGAGTTCCTGAAAGAAAGAATACAGGGAGATAGGAAGGAAGCTGAGAAGCACAACCTCAAGGGTAGTAATCTTGGGATTGCTGCCTGTGCCATGCGACATTGAGGATAGGAATAGAATGAGGTGGCAGATAAATGCGTGGCTGAAGAACTGGAGCACTTGAATCCAAGGGGAATCGATATTCTTATGAGCAGGTTTACTAGAGCTGCTGGGATTGGTTTAAAATAAAATGGCAAGGGGATGGGAACCAGTACGATAGAGCTGAGTATGAGCCAGTAGGTTTAGAAGTAGATGATAGATGTAACATGAATGAAAGGAAGGACAAGCCAATAACTGGGTACAAATGCAGACAGAGCAAAGAGTTAAATTGTACCACAGAGGCAAAATTCAAAAGGACAAAGATTGCAGAACTGAAGGTGCCTGTATTTAATTGTGCATAGCATTCGGAATAAGGTGCACTAACTCGTGGCGCAATTAGATACTGGATGGTATGATGTTGTGGGCATCACTGAGTCGTAGCTGAAAGAAGGCCATGGTTGGGAGCTGAACATCAAAGGATATGCTTGGTATCAAAAGGACAGACAGGAAGGCATAGATGGTGGTGCGGCTCTGTTGGTAAGAGATGGAATTACATCTTCAGGAAGAGGTGACATAGGGTCAGAGACTGTTAAATCTTTGTGGGTGGAGGTGAGAAACTGCAAGGGCAAAAAAAAACCATTAAAGGAATCATATATAGGCCTCCAAATATTAGCCAATATGTCGGGTTGAAATTGCAAAGGGATCCAGAAAGGGCATGTAATAAGGGTAATGACACAATTGTAATGGGGGAGCTTTAATATGCAAGGCGATTGGGAAAATGAGGTTGGTATCAGGTCGCAAGAGAGGGAATTAGTTGAATGCCTGTGAGATGGCTTTCTGGAGCAGCTTGTGCTTGAGCTTACTCGGGGAAAGGCCATCTTAGACTGGATGTAGTGTAATAACCCAGATCTTATAAGGGAGCTTAATGTAGAGGAACCCCTGGGAGACAGTGATCATAATATGATTGAATTCAGACTGCAATTTGAGGGGGAGAATCATAACTCACATGTATCAGTATCACAGTGGAAAAAATGGAATTACAGAGGCATGAGAGAGGAGCTTGCCCAGGTGAATTGGAGGTGGGGACTGACAGTGATGAGGGCACAGCAGAGATGGCTGAAATCTCTGGGAATAGTTCACAAAGCACAGAAAAGATATGTCCCACAGAGGAAGATGTTCTCAAATGGCAGGGCAGACAACAGTAGCTGAGAAGGGAGGTTAAGGATAGCATTAAGGCCAACAAAAGGTCATTTAAGGTAGTAAAAGAGTGGGAAGTTGGATGATAGGAAATTTTTTAAAATCCAACAGAAAGCAACTAAAAAGCTATAAGAAGGTAAAATATGAAGGCAAACTGTCCAATAATATAAAGAAGGATATCAAAAGTTCTTTAAATTATACAAAAAATAAAAAGGTGAGAATTGATATTGAACCATTGGAAAATTATGCTGGTGAGACAGTAATAGGGGACAAACAAATGGCAGATGAATATAATAGGTACTTTGCATTAGTCTTCTCTTTGGAAGACTCTAACAGTGTGCCAGAGATCTGAGAGCGTCAGAAAGCAGCAATGAATGCCATTGCTATTACAAAGGAAAAAGTGCTAGGCAAACTCAAAGGTCTTAAGTTGTATAAGTCAGCTGGACTAATTGGACTACATCCCAGAGTCCTGAGAGAGATTGCTGAAGAGATAATGGATGCATTGGTCATGACCTTTCAAAATCACTTGATCTGGAGGACTGCCAGATTATTGCAAATGTCAGTCCACTCTTTAAGAAGGCGGGAAAGCAAAAGAAAGGAAATTGTAGGCCAATTAGCCTAACTTCAGTAGTTGGGAAAGTGTTGGAGTCCATTATTACGGACAAGGTTTCAGAGTACTTGGAGACCAATGCCAAAATAAGTTGAAGTCAGCGTGGTTTCTGTAAAAGAAAATCTTGCCGGACAAATCTATTAGAATTCTATGAGGAAGTAACAAGCATGGTGGACAAAGGAGAGGCAGCGAATGTCACTTCCTTGGATTTTCAGAAGGCATTTGATAAGGTGCTGCACATGAGGCTGTTTAATAAGATAAAATCCTATGGTGTTACAGGAAAGATTCTGACATGGATAAAGGAATGGGTGACAGGCAGGAGGCAGTGAGTGGGAATAAAAGGGACCTTTTCTGGTTGGCTGCTAGTGACTAGTGGTGTTCCTCAAGGGTCAGTATTAGGACCGTTACTTTGCACATTGTCAATAATTTGGATAATGGAATTGATGGCTTTGTGGCAAAGTCTGTGGATGGTACAAAGATAGATGGAGGGGTAGGTAGTGCTGAGGAAGCAAGACGAGTACAGTAGGATTTAGACAAATTGTTAGAATGGGCAAAAAAGTTGCAGATGGAATACTGTGTTGGGAAATGTATGACTACTATCTAAATGGGCAGAAGGTTCAAACATCAGAAGTGCAGAGGGACTTAGGAGTCCTCATGCAAGACTCCAGGAAGGTTAACTTACAGGTTGAGCCTGTGGTAGAGAAGGCAAATGTAATATTGGCATTTAGTTCAAGGGGAACAGAATATAAAAATATGGAGCTAGCACTGAGCCTAGTCAGGCCGTACTCACGAGTATTGTCAGCAGTTTTGGGCCCATATCTCAGAAAGGAAGTGTTGTCATTGGAGAGAATCCAGAGGAGGTTGTTGAGGATTATTCTTGGAATGAAGGGGTTAACACATTAGTAGCCTTTGGCAGCTTTGGGCCTGTACTCAATGGAATTTTAGAAGAAATTCAGCAGAATTTAAGATGGAAGTTGATTGTTTCCTGATTGGTCAGGGCATCAAAGGATATGGCAAGAAGGCAGGTGTATGGGGTTGAGTGAGTTCTGGGATCAGCCATGATGGAATGACTTAGCAGACTCTATGGAATGAATGGCCTAATTCTGCTCCAATGTCATGGTCTTATAAAACCTATTATTTTCCAATTATTGTACCTGGAATCAAAACTCGAATCCAAGAATGTCTGTTTAATGATTTGAGACTTTAGCAATGTCTTTCTTTCTAAGTGAATCTTAGTTTAGAATTAATGAACAGGATTGATTTTTTTAAAACCGATGTTACTTTATTGATCTAATTGTTTGCATTTTAACTATCAATCTGTCAATAAGCAATTTCTGATTAAGATTACAGTAAACAACAGTTCTCTGAAATATAAAAATGCCTCAGCTGATGCAAATTAACTATTTTCACTTACTACAGTTAAAACCAGCATTAGATGCATGCAGATTGCTTAATTCCTCATGAAATTTCCTGACATGAGATGCAAATCTGAGGACAGTACATTGATTATTGAGATGGTGTGCATTGGTAAATTGCAGATTTCTGAAGCAGCACTCCAAAACAATAAACCCTAAAAAAAAGGTAGTTTAAGGAAAATCAATTTTGTAACTGTCTAAAGGAAGCAACTGATAGATTTGGATTATCAGATCATAGCTGCATAATGTGTTCTAAACAAAAACAGTTAATATTAAGTAGGAACAGAAAATGATGCAAACACTGAATAAGTTGAGCAGCATCCATGGAAAGAGAAAGAGTTCAGGAATCAGATCTATTCATCTTTGTTCTGAAATGTTAGCCATTTCTCTTTTCACAGATGCTGCCTGAGTTGATAAGTGTTTCCAGCATTTTGCTTTTAATTTCTGATTTCCAGCACCTCGGTTTTCTCATGTGATTATTTTTCTTCATCTTAAAGGAAATCCATATTGTGTTAAAATACTTGCTTGGTTTAGACCTGGTACTAAATTACATAAAATATGTTCCTGCAGTGCTATGCAGACTGATCAACGGCACAGACTAAAAACCTTCCTCATGTCTAAATGTACTTTGCATTTCTGCAGTTTGCCTTGACTGTTCCAAGTTCAATGAACTATTTCACCTAACTGTAAATCACTTTTGCAAACTGCTGCTTTGTCAGTTTTGGTTTGTAATCTAATCAAGATGCGTACAAAGTATTAATTTTATGTTTATTAAACTGAAATGCAAATTTAAACATAAAAATTTCATGCCATATTTTGATTTCTGGGAGGAAGCTGTTTATTTGAAACTTTGCCACTCATATCTAGAAAGTGAAAAGTTATTACCAGCTAAACTGATTTCTCATTCATGTATAAAACTGATTAAAATTAATTAAAAAGTTCAGATAATATCTCAGACAAATGTAATCACCAATAATCTACACTTTTGAATCCTCTCCCGCCAGGATAGATCAGGTACAGCACCTGATCTTCATCCTTCATGAAGGATAAGTTATCTGACAGACAAACTTTTACATCTTGTGATTAAAGTAGACTGGCATCAGAGTTTTCCAGTACACAAAATGAAACCATTTCAACTACTCGAGTTGTAACATCTATACATTATTTACAACTTCTAATGTAACTAATATAATACAGCAACCCGTGCATTACAGGGACACTGAAATCCTTGAAAACAGTCTGTATCACAATTTTCCACAATGCAATCACATCATTTGCACGTGCATCAAGAAACATGATTAGAAAATCCCAAAACAGGCACGAGCAACACAACGCCATTGTAATTTGAATGTGTTCATATATTGGTTAAATTCAGCAAGCAAAGGAACCCACAATGTTTCTGGGCATCTCTGGTCATCATCTGCACAGCTGCTAAACCTGTCTGGTTCATGGCAGACAAATTAGCAAGAAGCAGATGCTTATTGTCAAGCTGCAACACATGCAGCAACAGATTCAATGTTCAGTACTTACTGAGATGTACACCTGAATCAACTTAAAAACCTAAACCCAGTGGTAATCCCCAAAATGGCTCTTTATCAGATAACTTACAAATTTGTCATTTCTTTATAATTTCAGGATCCATTCCACCAACAAAAATATAAATCCATGAGAAAACATAAAATTATCTCCAATCCATGCTGAGCTTACACAGTCCCAATTCCATTTCATTGATAATGCAGCAAACAGAAGAAAGTTTTTTTTGGATAAGGGTGTAAATTGTTACATTTCTTGTATTTTTCTTGTAATATAACTTTCCTATACTTCATTATATTTTATACAATCAACTATGTATGTGTGATTGTTCAGTGAATTTTCCAGTAATTGCAGTTTGGCTGCTTCTTTATTTTTCTAAAAGCTTCATAGTTTTCCTGCAGCAGACGTTAACACTACTTGAATCTGGCTATTTTATCAGGTACTCATATTACTAGAATGTTATTTTTTTGTTGGCACTCACTTTTGTAGAAGGCAGCCACAACTTCTTTGTTCTCTCAGCTCTTCGTTGTTCTGTTTTTCTTGCAACACCTAATGAAACAGCAATAACCCACAACCTTTATGCCTCATTGTTAACCTCCAAAGAACCTCTGGATTGCAAAGGAACACCAGGGTCCAACATCTTCAGAGAGTTGCTGATATTTGTTACTACTTAATAATCTGCAGAGGGTTAATTTATCTGATATGCCAATAGCAAGAAGGGAACTGTTTTGCTAAGATGCACATCATTGACTTTATGGCACTGACAGGTATATAACATCAGAGACATCGTGTTTATATTTGATTTCCTTTAAAGGCAAATCCAGTGTACGGTACATTTCTCATTCTTCAGAACAAAATGATTAGAGCAAGTTCAGGATTACAGCTTTCATTGCAAGTCCTAAAATTTAGTCATGATAAATCAAACTTAGAACAGAAATGCTTCTGAGTATCTCCTGGAAATGCTCAGAACAGAAACCTTAACATTTGAAATGAACTATGAAATCAATTTTCCATATTTAATCTATATGATTAATCAGAAACAATGGATAATGGATTTAATGGATAAAGTAGGTCACTTGAATGTTAACTGAATGTTAACTAACTAAATGTTAACAGTGACTGAACTCATCGTGATTTGCAGTTTAAGTATCTTGGTTTTGTAAGAAAAAAGTGTCTGAATATATAGTTAAGCAGTGAAGCACAAATTACAGAATTTCACTAATATTAATGGATAACGAATAGATTTTTCCAAGATTAGCTGATATATAAAGCACACTTCAAACAGTTTGAAGTTTTATCTGAAATGCCCTCTTAGTGTGAAACAATAGCAATTTCACTGGCTGCAATCTATGCAGTTGATGCTAATCTAGGCAGAGCTAGAGCTCTTACAGTGTGGAAACAGGCTGGAGTTTTTTGTTATGTATGGAAAAAAGCCTGATTAGACAAATTGATTTAAAAAAGATCTAGTGTTCAGAAACAGATGTACTGCTGAAAACTTCCCTCGAAGGATGCAGCCTGAGGGCACTTCCTCCAACTTTGCTCTTCAGTCTTGCCAGCCAGAAAGTGCATTAGCATCATTACCAGTGGAACATGATGCTTTTTCAGAGTAACACTAAACCGATGCCTTGAGGGTAAGTCAATTCTTTAGATTACAAAAAGTAATATAACTAGTTCACCTTAATGGCTCCCTTTCAGTTTCTCTTTTTATTTGAAAGTTTCAATTTTATTTCTTTGGTGTTATCAGATCATTTACACATCAAGGTGAAGCAATACTGGAGACTTGAAAGAATGTTGGAATTTGAACCAAAAAAATGCTGGAGGAACAAAGTGGGTTTGACAAATTCAGCAAACCCATTGCAGCCGACCCTACTGATTGTAGTTTTGCACAGCCGTGAATTCAACACTGCTGTAAACTCAGGATGAGATAGCATCTTGACATGAAATGTTATCAATTCTTTTCCCTCCACAGATACTACTCAACCTGCTGAGCTCCTCCAGCAATTTGTTTCTTTACTTCTTGAACTTGTTCATTAGGAAAATTAAGACATACTAAGAACTGATGCACCATCAATCCACTGAACTATGGTTACAGCAATGCTGGATTTATGGCAATGTGAACTGCAGTCAACGGGGTTAGCTATATAAGGATGAAAGGTCTCGTCCCAAAACATCAACTGTTTATTCTTTTTCATAGATGGTTCCCGGCTTGTTGAGTTCCTCCAGCATGTTGTGTGTTGCTTGGATTTCCAGCATCTGCAGATTGACTTGTCTTTAAGCTACAACAGGTTTGGTGAGCTTGACCAACTATTTCTCTGCTATATCTCAGATATTCATTAGTCAGCATCTAACCTTGAATGAGACACACTTCCTCCCAGTGAAACACAGTTGTTTTTTTCCTCCATCACTCCCTCAAGACAGTTTCAGGAGAAACTAGACCCTTAGCATTCGAATAACCTCATTGCACAGCTGATCATGCAGCTATCTCCAAAGATGCTGAATTTTAACCACACCATTTACTGCTGAACTGTAGTAATGCCAGTTCATAACATTACTGCTGCCATGCATTCCCACCTACTCTCCATATCCTTTGAGATACATTCCTTAAATTTAATTTACAACTAAGCTTTTTTGTTTTGAGAAAAAAATGTGTTGAAATTCATTTCAAAGTATAGGTACTCTTTATCCAAAATCTGAAATTTTTTGAGCGATTACATTACTACAAATGGAAAATTCCACAAAATGCTGGGAAGCTTCTCAGGCAATCTGCAGGCCTCTCCACACCACAGACAGTTCTGAGAAGTAATGAAAAGAAGTTAATGAAAAATGGAAAAACAGTGCATAAAGCAAAAGGTAAAGTTCTCGATCGTATATTGAAAGAGTGGATTCAGCAGAGACAGAGTGAACAAATGCCACTTAACAGTATGCTGATCATGAAATAAGCAAAGGTCTAACACAACAAACTGAAAATTGAAGATAATTGTGAATATTCAACAGGCTGGTTGCAGAAATTTTAAAAAGGATGGCATTTGACAATCTTAAAGATTAAAAAAAATTAAAGATAAAGTGTCTCCTGATCACGAAGCAGCAGAGAAATTCATCAAAGAGTTGGCCAAGATCATTGCTGATGAAAATCTAACACCAAATCAAGTCTACAAATGCTGATTACATAAAATCTCGAAAAAAGCAAAATACAAGTGTATGTAATCTTTTAATCAAAGTACAGCAAAGTCAGCCATTTTTTGTTGTTCAACAGTTGATTCAGGTATTCTCCAAATGCTGTTGTTTGCCTGCACACATTATATTTTCATTATATTAACGGAATGTAATAATTTTTGCTGTTAAGTACTTACGTGAGATGAACAAGTGCGAGATAAAGACTGCTTACCGGTAGCACATAAATTCAGAGTTGGAAATGATGGTAATCCTAAACTATTTCATTATATGTTCCAAAATTTGAAATAATCTGAAATCTGAAACACTTCCGGCCCCAACCATTTCAGATAAGGTTTACTCGACCTGTTTTATGCTGGACACCTTTTGGTGCCTCACTAAAAACTAAGCTTGACCCAATCCCCCCTCCAGATATACATAATCCCCTGTACAACAGTGATGGACTGGAAAACCTGGAAGGAAAGTAAGAAATAGATCTTCATCCATGTAGGTCCCATTCAGCTCACAGAACTGCATTTGTTCTCTCATCTACCCAATTATCAGCTCATCTCAGATCAACACACACAAAATGTTGGAAGAACTCAACTGAAATTCAAATTCAGGTTAAGTGAACTAGGCCTTTTTTCATTGGAGTGACAGAGGATGAGAAGTGACCTTACAGAGGTGTATAAAATGATAAGAGGCATTGATCGTGTGGATAGTCAGAGGCTTTTTCCCAGGGCTGAAATGGTTAACACAAGAGGGCACAGTTTTAAGGTGCTTAGAAGCAGGTACAGAGGAGATGTCAGGGGTAAGGTTTTTACTTAGTGAGTGATGAGTGCGTGGAATGGGCTGCTGGCAACGGTGGTGGAGGCAGGTATGATAGGGTCTTTTATGAAACTCCTGGATAGCTACATGGAGCTTCAGAAAATAGAGGGCTATGGGTAACCCTAGGTAATTTCTGAAGTACATGTTTGGCACAGCATTGTGGTCTGAAGGGCTTGTAATGTGTTGTAGGCTTTCTATGTTTCTATGACACATTGACTGCTTATTCCTCTCCATTAATGCTGCCTGACCTGATGAGCTCCTCCAGCCTTTTACGTGTTTTGCTTTGGATTTCCAGCATCTGTAGAATCTCTTGTTTATGTTCAGCTTATCTTACCCTGCCCCCATCCAAGATCCTTAACTGCATTCCTCTCCAACTCATATAAATCCAGTTTTGATTTCTCCCCACTTTGTTACTGGTCTGCCTGAAGAAATGCTTCTGGTTCCAATCTCATCACACATCCTAACCCATTACCACAAAGACCCTGCCAGACTCTGGTAACACACTTCTGAAGTCTTGGCCGGCCAAGTGTCATTGATCACTCTGTTCTTGTTTGCATTACGTCTTCTAGGGAATATCCGTAAAATCAAAAGTTTACCTTAAGGTTGGCAAGGTTAGAGTGGGCTAACTAGGAATGCTTGTGATATGAGGGAGCAATAGTATGTGATTTGAGTGGCTTTTAAATTAAACCCAATAAAAGGCTGCTATACCACCAAATTCCACCCCCTCTGATCTTTTTAATTTTACCTTTGTGATTAAATTTTCTAATTTAAAATTCACATATTCTTGCTTTAAATTGTTTGAATCTTTGTGAAATTCTAGTGACATAACCTCCACCTGCTCTACACTGTCCTTCTCACCCTCACCCTTAGTTTATCTCCCAATGTGAGAAATGGAAAGTCAAGTTTGTACTATGTTCCTAGGTTACACCTTCTTGATTGAAGTTTTGATCATTGGTTTCTATTAGCACCTTCTTCAGAATCTATTCTATTAGCATTCATTATTGTGTGATTATGCATCTTGAAAACTACTTAGGACAGTTTATGACATTCAACATACTACTTAAAAGGTACTGCCATCAGAATGTGATGTTCACTGGTTAGCACTGGAAAAATTACAGCACCCAAAATACAGATGATGACAGAGAAGCTGAAGAACTATGGAACAGTACAAAGCATTTCACTTCTAATGCCTTAGTTCTTGTGTCAACATTACCTTGTCTTTATTGGTATTTCAGTAAACACATATTCTAATCACTGCAGTTTAGCGCTTTACACTTAAATTGACTTTCTTTGTTCTAATTTTGCTTATGATAAAACTGAGTATAATTTAAGCTTTATTTATACTTGTGAATCGGAATCAGGTTTAATATCATTGGCATATGTTGTGAAATTTGTTGTCCTTATTGCAGCAGTACAATGCAATACATAATAATAGAGAAAAAGCCTGAATTATTGTTAAGTGTATGTATGTATGTATGTATGTATGTATATATTTATTTATTTATTTACTTCCCACAGGTTCAATGTCCATTCAGAAACTGGATGGCAGGGGGGAAGAAGCTGTTCCTAAATCTTTGAGTGTGTACCTTTTCAGGGTAATTGGGGTCCTTGATGATGGATGCCACCTTTTTGAGGCATCGCTTCTTGAAGATGCTTACACATATAATGCTGCTTACACAAGTTCTATATGCCTGTGATGCTGCTCTAAGAAAATTGTAAATTGCACCTGCGTAAACTGTACATATTCTGCATATGACAATAAACTCAACTTTGACTTAGCATCACTTTCATAACTATATAATAACCAATTAATAAACAGAGAAATATTACTGGCACAACAAATCAATCAACAAAAGATGTCAGTCTTTTACACAGAATCACGATCTGAAATATTGAAAGCAGTTGAGGTGACCCACTGCAGCCAAGCAAAATATGGGAAAAGCTATTTGTAAAATTATGACACTATACCATATATAAACAATCTAATCTAACATCAACGTTACATTTTATAATGATCTATTACTGCTCACAGCTCAGAAAAAAAATATTTTAAAGTAATTTGCATAAAACAGTTTGACAAATTTGATGGCCGTTATTAATTTGCAGAGTATATAATGATGCACCAGCTAAATGCTCTAATGTGAATTATTATTACAAATTATAACAACTTGGAATGGCATGAGCAGATTCAATTAGAACATACAGAAGGGAATTGAATAAAAACTTGAAACGGAATAAAACAGAGCAGCAGTGGTGAAAGAGCAGGGGGGTAGGATTGACTAAATCGCTCTTCCAATGAGCTGGCACAAGCTTGATGGGCCAACAACAAACTTGATTGAATCCTGTGAATGAGCTTAGGATGTTACACTAAGCACAGAATAATCACGAGTCAAGTGCCATTAATCTGTTATTGTGAATAGTTTGGTTGGGATTTGATTCACTGGTGGATGGTATGGTCCTAAGTCAAAAGCCAAAGGACCTCAGGCATGACTGAGTTCAGTAAGAGAGAATAGCTTGTAAACAACGCTTGAACGTGTTTTCACTTCTATCTTCCTATGCAGAAAACTAATTTACAACATGTACCAAAATCTGCAACAAGACCTATACTAGATTGAATACCATTTTAGAATTCTTACTGTAACTACTTGTCACAGAACAGTAGTGTAGCAGTTAGTGCATTGCTTTACGGTATAATTTATCACCAATCGCAGCTCAATTCCTGTCACTGTTTGTAAGGAGTTTGTACGTTCTCCCCATGACAGCATGGTTTCCTGAGGGTGCAGCAGTTTTGTCCCACATTCTAAAGACATACAGTAAGCGTTAGTAAGCTGTGGGCATGCTACGTTGGTGCCAGAAGTGTGGCAACACTTCCAGTTTGCCCAGCCCAATCGTCACTGATTTGGTTTGACACAAACGATGTATTTCAACATATGTTTTGGAAAATATGGAAAATATATCTAATTCCTTATCTGTTTGTTCTGGATATTGTTTCCTACAGCACATTTTTTGTGCTAGGTGTGCAAAACAATTTTGTCAGGAAGTTATTTATATTTAAGAGAAAGTTGTTTATATTTAAGAGCCCACAATTCTTTTCAGACCTTCACAGCATTTGAAGCATGTTTTTCCATTTAAAGGACCTGCCTGTGGTCCCAGGCTGCAGAATTCAGCATAGGAACACAATTACAAACATGTCCAATTTAAGTTAATAATTCATCCTTCACTGTGGCTCTCCCTTATTCCCCTAAAGCAAAAAGTAAATCCATCCCCCAACACTTAGAAAGTAACACCTCACATCTAAGCTGTTCAAGATCCTTCTCTAAACCAATCACGCTCTCCACCTCTGCAGTCCTCATCACCATAAAAAGCCAATCAGCACCTTTGGTGCTTTGCTTCTTGGGTTAAAACAACATTAACTGTCTGCTGCACACCACTAATTTAACATGCTTGCAAGCATCTAACTGTGTCTTTCTTTTGAGGCAATCTCAGAAAGTTCATTGGAATCAAGAACAAAGTCTTGCTTAGAGATTGATTCCTTCATGTCAATGAATGTTTGTGTTTTGTTGAATTTCATTGAGTAGTAATTGTGCATTACTATGGCTTTATTCACAACCTACAGACATGCATTGTTAAAGAGCCAAATAGGACAATGAAAGTACTAATATTCAATTCATATGGTGGGTGTCTTTTATATTCAAAGTTCATTTGAAAAGAAATAGTTCTGTTTAACTCTATCTTTCAAGATTCTAATCTGTTCATAACACATGTGTACTTTAATGACCTGGACTAATACCAAGGAGTTGCAATTACTTCTGATTTCTCTCATCATCATAATTAAATGTTCATTCTGAAATCAAAAATTATATCAGACTTGCAATCAAAACAGATTTAATTCAATAGCCTTTCTTGAAGAAAACATTACTGTGTTAAACTACTGACAAACAAAGATATTTTGTTTCAACATAACATTGGAAGTAATAGTCAAACATTGAGTAAAATGAATCTGCTTGCGTGTTCAAGTTTGAAGTGCCTACATTTTAAATTTAGAGATACAGTTCAGCGACAGGCCCTTCTAGTCCAACGAACCCATGCCAATTAATTACACCAACATGACCAGTAACCCGTACATCTTTGGAACGTGGGAGGAAACTGGAAAACACAGAGGTGGCCGTGGGGAGAACGTACAAATTCCCTGCACACAACAGCTGAATTCAACCCAGGTCGCTGGCAGTGTAATAACATTATGCTCACCACTACGCTACCGTGCTGCCCCAGGCATATCACTCATTACAATTTTTTTTAAATTTCCACTTCTGTCGTGCAAGATAAACTAGATATCTTATAATTTCACAGACCAGTTTTAAAAAAGGGAAAAATACATAAAGAGCAAAACATATACCTGATTCAGTATCAGCCATTACCCTTTTTATGCCAGAGTAGTACATTATATAACAGTTAATAGCTATAACAATATATAAAAAATAATTTGAAGAGATATCTCTCCCAGAATCAGAATCTTTCTTAAAATGTTTTTTTTTCCTGAAACTACTCTTCAGACACCCAAATGACATCTCCTCTATAATTGTTACTGATGAACAGCCCCAACTTTGAAGTCACGAAACTAGCTAACTCCACCATTAATATTCTTATGGGTGCTTTATTTTCAATGATTGCAATTTCTTTTTTCAAAAAAACCACTTGCTAATTCAACAGTCAATGTATTTCTTCAGTAAGAATTCAAACATCTGTACTCAATATCCTTGACAAAATTATTCCTGCCCTCAATGGAAATTATGTGCTTTAATTGGAGCCTACTTGATAGAGGTCAAAGCAGTGAACTGCTCCCCAGCATTGTTGCATGACTTCATACTTCAGAGGCCAATGGAGGCATTTTCAGTTGCTATGCATTCCACCTACACAGCACAAGGAAATTCAGCCAAATACACTCTGACTATTCTCTGCCACTGGTCTTCAGAGTTTTCAAACAGCTGTGCAGCTGTCCATTATGCCAGGGAGAAATCAGAGGACTAGAACTGCTTAAGTAGAAGGTTAACCCAGTTTGGCTGGGTATCTCTGATTGAATTAGCACACAAGGTACAAACATTGTAACCACTGAATTTTATAAGCTTTGAATCATTAATATTAATTTTGGGGGGAAATGGATTAGCCAACAGTCATGTTAATTTCCAGCCTTTCACCAGTATGCCACAGCATGTCTGTCAATCATAAACAACATATTAAAAATGATCTAATATCAATCTAAATTGTTGTATTGCACATTGCCAGAGTATCACTGTCTTGGCAAGTCTCAGACCAAAGAGGAGCAAGTTCATGCTTAATTATTACTAATAATTGTAAAATATTACTAATAATTGTATATTTGGTAGATTGAGATGAAGTCATACAAGAATCTTTTGAGATCACAAGAATGAATTTAACAAACAAATCAATCTCAGAGTTGTGTACTGCATACATACTTTGATAATAAATGAACCTTTGAATATATTCATCCCCAAGAGCAAAAGTTTCAGCCTTTCACAGAGATCTTGTGTGCTTGATTATTTTTATAGTTGATTTCCATCTGTATTTTCATACAAGATGTCCCACTGTTAAACCAGAAAAATCTTTCTGAAAAGCATAATTAAAATAGATAGGCCTTGCTTTAAAGAATTACATGGATTTATTATAGGAAACCATATTGTCCTGGTGATATCAGATTATAAGCACAGCTGTTTCTAGATTATCCCACATAGCAAGAGATTTGTACCTAGATTTAAACCGTACAGAGCAAGAATAAGTTCAAAGAATCATAAGAATAGAAACATGTACAATTCAAAAATCATGTAGTCCACTACTCTCATGCTGGCCTTTTCCACCTTGTGATGTACATACCCTTCTGAACTCTCAATGCGCTCTTCCCATATCTAGAGTAGAGTTGACAATGGAATTCGGGATTACAGGTAGATGTACAAGGTATTGTACATAAAGGTAAGAAATGAATCTCTATTAGGAGCAAAACACTTAAACAATTTTACTTTCAAGTTGATGTCACTACAAAGATTCTTCAGAAACATCCTGATGTCAATTGATGCAAAGTCTTTGAGCTCAGTTTGCTTTGAATTAAGAGTGATCAAGTAAGACAAGAGCAGGGTTACATTTACTGATCACTGCCAATGCTGAAATTTAGAGTTAAGAGATTAATGTAATCAAATATTTAGATATGTTAAAACAACATCAAAATTACAACAGCTCTGGCTGAAACATGTTCAGTGCAATGAAGCATAATTTGTCAATGTCACAGTAAATTAACTTTTCTCTTTCAATATTTATATAAAATATGTTCATCAGCTATTAAATCAACTAAAGTGAAACACTATTTTGTTATTGCAATGCTAGCAAAACAACTTATCAATCAATGTAATATTTCTATATGATTGGACAATATAAATAACTCACTGGTTAAGTTCATGCAGATTTATTGAAAGTCTATGTGGAGTTGGTGAACACAGGAAAGGTGGGATCAGTTTCTTTTTCCACTTTTGTTCCTTTTTTCACACCATTCTATAGCAATTGTAAAGGAGATGAGAACTTGAACAACTCATTAACCTTAATGAAACAATCCTGTTGATACATAACTTGGGCTTCTTCAAATAATATAAATATAGACCAGTGTGATGTTTAAAGCCTTCAGTAGGTTTGCAATATCCAGAGTGGATTTGAAAAGGATATAACAATAGGATACAGTAAGTGCAGTCCTCATAAAGTAATGTAAAATATTGTACTTGCCAGCAAAAGTTATCACTCAGGCATGTAAACTTTATGCCTGATAAGTTTGTCACTCTATTGGATCTACAGAAACAGCTTTTTTTGCCATAGCCTGGATAAGGCCATTAGGAATTGATAGCTATTGCACTATGATTCTATTTTCTTTTTCAAATTAAATATTTAAGCTTGTCAAAGTGGTGAACCTTACAAGTTTTCAAAAAAGTGTTCTGACACATTGTGAAAATGAGTGAACACAACTTTCAAGTTAATATAGACTCGATGATCTCAGCATTTTTTTTAGATTCCTTATCGTTTGGAATTATAATAATCTCATTAGGTATGACGATGAAGACAAAGAGCTTGTGTAAAAATAGAGAAAAGATGCAGGTTCAATAAAGGTAAGAGCTAATACATGCAACTTTTGAATTCAATATCTGACAAGGGAAAATGATTGAGGTTCACTAAGTCTAATATCTAACATATTAAGTTGAGTATAGCAAAAACTATGGCATATGATAAGGTGACAGATTGGACATTTAGCAACAAACTTGAGCTATCACCAATATCCCTAGCACTACTTCAATATCAGACATAGTGACGATCAAACCTGTGTTAAAATGAAAAGTGAAAGCTTGGGCATTTACAACTTATTAACTGATATTTCATTAATTTGACTGATCAATTAACCATGATAATCATGGTTGTTCAAAGCAATTTGTTACCATTTAGAACTGAAATGACACATTAGGAAACAAAGTAAATTAAAGCTGTATATATACATAACGCTCCAATTCAGGAAAGAAGGCAACTTTGAAGTTCTCTGGTATGAGTTCAAACCTCCAGAAAACTAAAATGCAAACTGCAAATGATCTGTCCAGAAACACAGTGAGAAAAATCCAAATTCTAAAGTAACTGACACATTTAAATCGCTGATTTGCAACATGGGGTTTAGCTGTCTAAATCGAGAGATCAAATTATGCTGCACTTCTGATAACAGATCTTTGTCCTGAACTATCAGTTCTCTTTCCACAGACACTGTCTGAGAATTTCATTCAGTTTTTGTTCTGCTCACAATTTCCCTGCAGACCTTTGGATTTCCTGGTCTACAAAGTGCTCTCCCTTGGTTGCAAATCAGTTATACCATGACCAACCAGGCAGTAAACAACAAACATTCCTTAAATTCTGACTATACACCTAAGTTTTCTAATCAATCTTGTGACACCTCGACACTCTCTTACTTTCCAAATACCTTGAGATATACTCAACAGTAGAAATTCATTGCATATGCAAGCAATAAGTATTGCAGTTAATCTTTATGACTTTATTAGTGTATTATCATCGTTAGAGATAAAATTGTTGGATGTTGGAGTTAGTGATGGACAGGAGGTCAGAAAACAAGCTGTTATCCATTATGGACAATCTGGCACATCCTCTCCATGACCTACCAAATAAGCAGTGGGGCACCCTTTTGAACAGACTCATTCAGCTCTGCTGTCACAAGGATTGTTACAGAAAATTTTTCCTACCAAATCCAATAAGGATATATAACAGTTCTCCTCTGCGCGATAGGGGAACACATATCATAGTACCTGTACATATCATAGTATCTGTATCACATAAAGTGTTGTTCCTCCAACCTGAGTGTGGCCTCATCATGACACTAGAGGAGGCCATGGATTGATAAATCAGAATAGGAATGGGAAGTGGAATTAAAATGGGTGGCCACTGGGAGATCCCACTTTTTCTAGCAGACAGAGCATGAGTGCTCAGTGAAATGGTTCCCAATCTACGTCAGGTCTCACTGATATACAGGAGGCTACATCACGAGCACTGGACACAGTATATGACCCCAAAAGACTCACAGATGGGCTATGGTTTCTTCTATAGCCTTGTGTCCTCTCCTATCAGACATCCCCTTCTGCAGCCCTGTATCTCTTTCACCAATCAACTTCCCAGCTCTTTACTTCATTCCTCCCCCTCCTGATTTCACCTATCACTTTGTGTTTCTCTCTCACCTCCCCTACTTTTTAAATCTGCTCATCATTTTTCTTAAGTCCTGCCAAAGGGTCACGGCCCAAAACATTGACTGTACTTTTTTTCTATAGACAATGCCTGGCCTGCTGAGTTCCTCCAGCATTTTGTGTGTTGTACGCTCTTTCATAAGCCAGTTTTTCACTGTTTTGCAATTTTAAAAAAATTGGAGCTCTCTGTGTGTTCTGAGTAGTGAGTTAAATTACAATGGAAAAATAAAGGTAAAAACATTTTGAAAAGCATTGTTTATTTTGGTGTTTCTACTGGCAAAAATGCTTTACACATTTTAATTGTAAAGTTTTAATAATTCACAAAATTGTGATGCTACACAGTCCAGTTTCTAAACAATGACCCCAGAAAACTGAAACAGCAATTTTTTGTCCAAAGAGATGACAGATCATTCTAATAATTCCACAAATTGCATCTGAGTGTTGTTTATTTATAAAGATCCTGAAAATGGCTATTATATGACAATATCATAATTGATTTGCTCAGAAATTGTACAGTAAAATCCATTGAAATTAATTATTTTGTCTGGATCATATCCATACTATTAATCCAAAGCAAATATGGAAAAGAAAGTTGGTGTGAGTCCTGTGCATTATATTATCAATGAGTTAATATTTTTCCTTTGGTCCTTGGAAGACTAACACTATGACAAAACACTAGCATGCTCATTAGGATTACAAGTTGTGTGCACTTACAATTCCACTTTCCGTTCTATAATTCACTCCCCAATCCAACCTCTGTTTGTGATGATATTACATCTGCAGGACTCTGAGATGACATGAATTCTCAAAACTGAATTAGGACTGCTTTGAGGCAATAACTTGGCACCATTGGGTTCTAAAATTAAAACTTACCATTGGTTCAAACCTGCAGCAACTTCTGGTCCATTAATTATGGAGCTCACAGTTAATATAAAGACACAAGAATCTGCACTGCATCACAGCTAACTGCTGCAATGTGCTCACTTCTGTACTCTGTTATTGACTTTGCAGTGTAATTGATGGATGATTATTTGAACACATATACAAGGCCTTTATATAAGAATACATATATAAAGGCATATCTGTGATGCTTTTGGAAATGAGCCATAAATTCTGTGGAAAAATGGTAGGCAGGTAGTGAAGCAGGAATGGGAGTGCCCATTCATACATTTTTTCAGCAAGAGATAATTACATATGACATCCAAGCCTTTTATAGGCTGCTCCCTTAATGACTATATGGATTTATTTTTTCTCTTCTATAGGTTGCAATCTTGGACAACACCACACTGAATATTCTATAGTCTAATCAGCAGATGTGCAACTAAAACAATATACTAGAATTCCAGGTATCATAGGCATTAACAGTCCGTATATTCCTTCTGGGTTTTGATCTAAGAAATACTTATGGAGCAGTGAAATCCAGTTATCATTTGATCCTTACTCCTGATATTTGTAGAGATACAGCATCAAAAATTACTCCAAAGGGGATTTTAGCTTAGGCAAATAAATATGATGCTTAATGTCTAACAACAGATCTAGAGTAATCTGGGTACCCTCCAAACTGATATCAATTTCACCTTCTGGTGAACAAAATTATTACCCCCCCCCCCCCCCCCATCTTCCTCTATTCCCCACTCTGACGTTTTACTTCTTCTCACCTGCCTATTACTTCTCCTGGGTCCCCTCCTCCATCCCTTTCTCCTATTGTCCGCTCTCCTCTCCCATCTCCTTCTCCAGCCCTTGACCTTTCCTACCAACCTGGTTTCAACAATCACCTTCCAGCTAGCCGTTTTCTCCTCTCCCTCACTCCAACTTTTTAATTCAGGCAGCTCCCCACTACCCTCTCAGTCCTGAAGAAACGTCTTGGCCCAAAACATCGACTGCTTACTCTTTTTTGCCTAACCTGCTGACTTCTTCAAAAAATGCAGAAAATTATTTGCCTAATTGCAATTCAAGCTGGTTACATTTACAAACAAAACATTCAAGAGTAATTAATGCTCTATCAGGATATACAAGCACTTTCAAGTATAAAACAATTATATGCATTAGAAGAATTCCCAAATAAAATACCTGAGATGGACTAATTGGAAATTTTATTTCTTCCTTGTTTGGATTGACCTAAACACTTATAACAGGCATGTTCAATTGACGACGTCAATCTCAATAAATATACCAACAATTTCACTAAATAATCAAAAACATTTTAATACAAAATGGGAAAATCGAGGATCAAGTTAAATGTAAGATTGAATTGAAATATCCCATTGGAATGTGGATGATATACAAAATCATTTATTTACTCCATAAACTTGCTGAAACTATGAAAAAGTTGCAATAGAGTTTGCACCAGCCAGAAAATTAACATTACCTTGCTGAAATTGGTAAAAATTTCTGCTGTAGAAATGTTATTTTTAGTTACATTCCATCAGTCCAGATAAAGATTTATAGCAAATGAAATAATTCATACACACTTGATTGTAAATCGCATTGCCGACAGATCGAATATATTAATACAGACATGAAAAATGTTTTGATAGTTGCCGAGATCCTTGGTAGAAATAGCTCTGAGATTAAAGTCACACTTATGAATAGCAGGAAGCATTGACTCATCACTAAGGTAAAAGGATAATCCATTTAGGAAATGGGAACACATTTTTAACTCTGGATGTGAAATAAAAAATATTTAAAAATCTAAAAACATATAAAAAAAACCCTACTTACACTATATTGACAGATCCTTCCAGCTCTAACACTATATCTATCACCATTTCTGGGGAGAGTAAGAACGATAGAAGCAATTTCTGTCCATAAAATTAATCTCAGTTTGATCGTGCACTGATAATACAAAATGACCCCAGACGTAAATCCAGGTAACGTCCAAGAACCTGCTCCATTCTTCTTACATAAGATTGAATAATCAACCAACTGAGCCTATGCTCAAAATAGCAAAGGGTCATAAAACTTCAATTTAAGGCATCTCACTAGAAATGGAATACAGTATCTCCATATTTGGCCGGGCAGATGAATATTCAGGGTTCCCCAATTTTTGAAATCCACTGAGGAAATCAATGGATTCTTACATTTAAGAGTTGATTATTTCCTTTAACACTTGCAAATAATAATTCCCATCAACATGGTGAACTAATGCCATGATTTTCTTGGAACACTCAGTACTTACGCTGAGTTGAAATTTCAACAACTACATTTCCTTTAGGAGCATTTCAAAATTTTTTATAGTCTTAAAAATAGAATTGGACAACAGCAAAAGAAGCTTGACTGGCAAGTGAAATTATTATTTTATTGAAGCTCCAACAACATTCAGCTGAGTCTACTATGTTATTTCATAAAACAAGGGGGTATTTTGAATGCATGTCACACTCAGTGAAATCAACTGCATAGCAGTTAACTACTGATTAATGAATGAAAAGAGTTTTTTTATCCAGAAATCATGAAAAAAGAAAGCTTTTTAAGCTGAAAATATTACATGCAGTTGTTATTTGCTTATAGGACCTCACTTTGGCAAATATTATGTATTGGCTGCCAAGTCTGCTCTTTAGAAAATCAGCATTAATTTTTACTAAACACCATCTACAATCTTTTTCTCATATGGGTACAGATACAACAAAAATCATAAATGGCTGATCTATTACTTTCTAAAGTCATATTTGCCTTTATATTCTATTGATACAAATTATAATGAAAAATAAGTCTAAGATGTCAACCATATAACAAAACTTTTGAATACTAGTAAATATTTTTGATAGTTGATTTTTAAATGTTGAAAAGAGAATCCTCCTTCAAAAAAAGCACAACACAGTCTCAGAATGAATTATTTGCCAATATTGGAACTGTACTTCCACCCTGTAAATAAAGCTGAGACTGAAGCCAAACAAGACCCAGCTGTGAAGAGGAATAGTGCTGTGGCTGAAGCCAAGCCTAAGTAGGTCCTACATTTAGTCCAAATTTCATTAACTAACCAATTTAGAACGAATCAGATTTGTGGTTTGGCAGCAGTTTTTTTTTTCAGAAAGTTAGTTTTCAATTAGTTTGTAGCTGATGGATTAATGGTACAGGATAGACGTTAATCTTGTCAACTATTATGCTCGCCATTGTTTGTTAAACTAGACAGCTTGAAGAAAGCCAGGGAGATAACCATATTATTACTGATCAACTTCAGTTCCAAATGAAAAAAAAATTGCTTCAGAGGCAAGACTGGATCTGAACTTCATGTACTAAGAGAAATACAATGATTCCTAATCAGCTATATTATTCTGATGTATTCTGTCCCAAAAATATGTTGGTACAGAGTACTTTTGCCTTTTTGATTGGTATGGTTGATTTCAACATTAGTTATTTCAACCAGTTGTTCCATTACAACTTGGTGTTTATAGTAGAGAGTTCACAAAGACATAAATAAGCCAAAATATTTTAAAAAGGAAAATGATTGTTTCAGAGGAAAGATGGTTTGATGAAAATATATTTTCCAATAGAATGTACAAACGTTTATGAAAGCTCTGGAGTTGACTTTCAGTTTGCCAGTCAAAAATTTGCAGAAACACGAAGGATGCAGATATCACACTGAAACAAATCACCGCTCTGTTGGGATGCTCCGAAACTAAATTACAGAATGAAAATCCAGACTGAAATAAATGACCAAGAGGTACCAGTTGACTGGAAGTACTAGATTCCAGTGAACAGAAACAGCAAAATATTTGAATTTTGGAGATTATACAATAAGGATTCAAAAGGTAAACTTTTGAAGGAGCATTTGTATTTCAACAAATTTTTATTTAGAGTTTATAGGGTCTTATAGTATAGTACCAGATCCTTTGGCACATCAGGTTCCTATCTATACTAATCCCAATTTCCAGCACTTAGCATTTCAACCTTTATACTACCATATTTCAAGTGTTCATCCAAATGCAACTGTGATGACTATCTATGCTAATCCCCTTTGCTTTCATTAGACACATGTCCCTTTACACCTTTCCTATCCAGAGGGGAAGAAGAAGAAGAAAACAGAATATAAGCTAACACACAGAAAACGCTGGAGGAACTCAGCAGGCCAGGCAGCATCTACGAAAAAGAGTAAACATTGGATGTTTCAGGCCGAGACCCTTCATCAGGACCCCAAGTGTCATAGGAACATAAAATTCTGTTCCTCCACCCTGAGGGTCGCCTCATCATGACACAAGAGGAGGTCATGGACTGACACGTCAGACTGGGAATGGGAATTAAAATGATGGGTCACTGGGAAGTTCTGCTTTTGGCAGATGGAGTGGAGGTCTCGACGAAGTGGTCCCCCAATTTATGATGAGTCTCACCAATGCAGAGGAGGTCACACTGGGAGCACCGGACACAATATACGAACCCAGCAGTTATGCAGATGGCGTGTTGCCTCACCTGGAAAGATTGTTTGTGGCCCCGAATGGAGGTGAGGGAAGAGGTGAATGGGCAGGTGAAGCTTTTTAGCAGCTTGCAGGGATAAGTGCTGGGAGGGAGATTACTGGGAAAGGATGGATGGACAAGGGAACCAGGGCGGGGGGGGGGGGGGGGAGGTAAAGATATGTTTGGTGGTAGGATCCCTTTGGAGATGGCAGAAGTTGTGTTGAATGCAGAGATTCATGAGGTGGTATGTAAGGACAACAATTACTCTACCACTGTTAAGGCAGCAGAAAGATGGTGTCAGCACAGACATTTGGGAAATGGAGGAGATGCAGGTGAAGGGAGCATCAAGGGTGGAAAAAGGGAAGTATTGGTCTTTGAAGGAGGAGGACATCACTGATGTCCTGGGAAGAAAAGGCTCATCCTGAGAACAGACACGAAGGAACGAAGAAAAGGGAAGAGCATTTTTACAGGAGATAGTAGGAAGAGGTATAGTCAAGATGGCCGTGAGAATCGGTTGGTTTATAAAAGATGTCAGCCGACAGTTTGTCTCCAGAGATGAAGACAGAGAGACCAAGAAAGGGAGGGAGGTGTCAGAAATGGACCAAGTGAATTTAAGGGCAGTGTGGAAATTGAGGAGCTCAGCATGGGTGCATGAAGCAACAGCAATGCAGATGTCCGTGTAGAAGAACAAGAGTTGGGAAGCATTACCAGAAGGCTTAGAACATGGACTGTTCTACTTAGCCAACGAAGAAGCAGGCATAGCTGGGGCCCATGTAGGTGCCTATGGCTATCCCTCTATTAGTCAGGGGAAAGGAGGAGCAGCCAAAGAAAATTGGTTGAGGGTGAGAACCAGTTCTACTAGATGGAGGAGAAAGATTATGGAAGGGTACTGGTTGGTTGTTTTATTGAGAAAGAAGCAACGCTCTAAGGTCTTCTTGATGGGGTTAGAAGTGTATCGAGATGGGATATAATGGTGAAAATGTGGCAGCAAGGGCCAGGGAATTGAAAGTTAGTGGGGAGATCAAGAAGTCAGAGGAGAATAGCCAAACTGGTTCAAGCTGACAGGAAGGCAACAGTAACACAAATAACCATGTGTTAGTTACAACGCTGGTGTGCAGAGGAGTATCTCTGAATGCACAACACATCAAAACATGAAACGGATGGGCTACAGCAGTAGAAGACCACAAACATTTACTCAAAGGCCTATTTATTAGGAGGTACCTCTGATATACTGTGGAAAAACTAGGCAGAGTTGTTTTCAACCACATTCTGTAATGGCATTGCTTGGCACAACCTTCAAACCATCACCCCTAATCCAATAAGCAATGTATAAGAGCAAGAGGAGTATTAGCTACACCCAAGGAATTAGATGCAAGCCTGCTCCTACTGCATACATCCATCATCTGTAGGTTGAATATCATAAGGAAATGTTTTTGTCGGAGGCAAATGACCACACAGTCATCATATCAGGTTTGCAGCTGAACGATCTGAATTCATCTTGGCCTCTTCTTGAGATATCTGTTCTCACAACTTGATTGATCGGCTAAATGTTTGGCAAACATTCCAGCAGAAAAGTTGTAGAACTGTGTTCCAGAATAAACCAGGTAATGGAAGATTCATAGATGGTGAAATTGAGGCATCTGCTTCCATAATCTTCAAATGCTCAGTCAAATCTCCTTTGCTCTTTGCCTTGCTGCAGCCCTGTTCAAATTATGGGCAAAAGCAATAAAGCAAATAAACAATGAAGCCTGAGCAATTGACCTCAATATTGAGCCAACAATTAAGCAAGACCAGCGTCTATGATTCTTTATTCTTGTTTCTCAAAGACTTTATGGTACTGGATTTTGCATTCAGTTGCAAATAAACAACCATCATTATACTTTTTAAAAAAGAGGGGGGGGAAGCGGCACTGCTAATCAGAGATAGCATCACAACTGCAGAAAGGGAGGAGGTTATGGAGGGATCTACTACTGAGTCAGTGCAGGTGGAAGTCTAAAGCAGAAAGGGAGCAATCACTCCATAGCACCTCCAACAGCTAACAGAACATTGAGCAGCAGATAAGTAGGCAGATTTTGGAAAGCTCTAAAAAACAACAGGGTTATTATCATGAGTGACGTACTTCCCTAACACTGATTGGCACTTCCTTAATGCAAAAAGCTTAGATAGGCAAAATGTGTTAGCTGTGTCCAGTAAAGATTTCTGACACAGTACATAAATAGGCCAACTGGAGGAAAAGTCAAGCCAGATCTAGTATTACTTAAGGAACCTGGTCAGGTAACAGTCCTCTTGGTTGCAAGCATTTCAAGACAGTACGCACAACTCCCTGATCTTTAGCAGTGCCATGGACAAGCAGGTATTATTATGGGGAAGTATTTAATAGGTGGAGGCCTAATTTTAAAGGCATTAGGCAGGAACTTCAGACCCTACACTGGGAACAGATGCTCTCAGAAAAATGCATAGCAAAAATCTGAAGGTTGTTTGGGACCACTTAAATGGTGTCTTGGATAGATCTGCCCCACTAAGGCAGGGAAACGATGGTAGGGTGAAGGAGCCATGGTTGAGCGGAGAGGTGAAATATTTAGTTAAGAAGGAGGAGGAGGAAGCATACTTAGGCTTAAGAAGTAAAAAAATGGGCTGGACTCTTGAGAATTATAAGCTAGTCAGAAAAGAGCTTAAGAAAGGACTTGGAAGAGCTAGAAGGGGGCATGAGAAAGCCTTGTGAGCAAGATTAAGGGAAACGCCATGTTGTTCTAGACATACATGAAGAACAAGATGAAGAACAAGAGTGAGGGTAGGACTGCTCCGGGATAAAGGGGGAAACATAAAGATGAGAAAATCTGCAGATGCTGGAAATCCAACAACACACTCAAAATTCTGGAGGAACTCAGCAGTCTAGGCAGCAGGTTATGGCTTGGCCTACTGAATTCTCGAACATTTTGTGTGTGTTGAAGGGGGAAACATGCCTCAATGCGGAGCAAGTAGGGGAGGTTCTTAACGAATACTTTGATTCAGTGTTGACCAGTGGGAGGGACTTTGACGGATGTGAGGCCAATGTAGAACAGGCTAATGTGATGGAGTATGTTGCGGTTTGAAAAGACGTAGTGTTGAAGCTTCTGAAAAAGATTAGGACAGATACCACCCCAGTGCCGAACAGAATATACTTCAGGTTAACATAGGAAGTGAGGAAACACAACTGCTGTGACATTAACTACATTTTTCACACTTTCCCTTGCTACAGAATTGCTACTAGAGGATTGGAGGATGGCAAATGTTGTTCACTCGTTCAATAAAGGCAATGGGGATAATTCTTGAAATTAGAGACCAGAGAGTCATAGGTCAGTGGTGGGCAAACTGTTGGAGAGGATTCTTAGGGTTAGGATCATTGACCTGACACATTAACTCATGTTTTGCTTTTTACTGATGCCTGACATATTGAGTGTTCAGAGCATTTTAAGCTCAAAAGAAGTTATCCTTAAGGAAATGTGGAATCTGTGGTGTACAGTGTGGGAATTAGTATGCCCATTTAAATAATCAGATTAAGCAAGTTTGGTATAATTCAGGAAACAGAAATTTGAGTAAGTATTTTGATCCAAAGTGGGAACAATTTCTACCCCAACTATCAAATTTGCTCTATGTGGAACAAATTACATTCAACTCACAAATGTAGCCAGGCATGGTCGAAGAATCACAAGCTTTCCTTCCTGCACTTCATGGCATTATCACTGCCTCAGTTCTTCACCTAGAATAGTCCAACAACAGCCCCCCAAGACATGGTATTTCTCTCACCAAGGAAAAGAACCGCAGATAACACCAGTACCAAAATCTTGCCCTCCAAGTCAGACACAGTCCTGATTGGAAACTTCACCATTCATCAGTCATACCCTTGGCACTGCTCTCCAACAGCATCATGGGAACATTTTCAGCAGCAGGATTGCAGTGGATATTAAAAATACACATCAAAAGGCACCACCTTAATTCAATGTGAATGGTGTGGTCACCTTGAGTATCAAGATTGAGAGGGAGAAGCACAAGTCAAATGTATCAGTATCACAATGGAATAAAGGGAATTACAGAGGCATGAGAAAGGATTTTGCCCAGGTAGATTGGAGGGGGATACTGGCGGGGATGACGGCAGAATACAGTTGACTGAAGTTTCTGGGAATAGTTCACAAGGTGCAGGATATATCTGTCCCACAGAAGTAGTAGTTCTCAAATGGCAGGGCTAGGCAACTGTGGCTGACAAGGGAAGTTAATGTCTGCGTAAAAGCCAAGGAAAGGGCATATAAGGTAGCAAAAGTGAGTGGGATGACTGGGAAGCTTTAAAAATCCAATAAAAGGCTACTAAAAAGCTATAAGATGAAATAAGAGGGCAAACTAGCTGATACTATAAAGCAGGATACTAGAAGTCTTTTTCAGTTATATAAAGAATAAAAGGGAGGTGAGAGTTGATATTGGACCACTGGAAAATGATGCTGGTGAGGTAATAAAAGGGGACAAAAAAATGATAGATGAACTTAATAAGTACTTTACTTCAGTCTTTACTGTGGAAGACACCAGCTGTACACCAGAGGTCCATGAGTGTCAGGGAGCAGGAATGGGTGTCATTGCTATTAGAAATGAAAAAGTGTTGGTCAACTCAAAGGTCTTAAGGTGGGTAAGTCACCTGGACTAGATGGACTACATCACTGAGTCCTAAAAGAGGTTGCTGAAGTGTTAACAGATGCATTGGTTATGATCTTTCAAGAATCACTTGATTCTGGCATGGTCCCGGGGTACTGGAAAATTGTAAATGTCACTCCACTTTTTAAGAAGGGAGGAAGATAAAAGAGAGGAAATCGTAGGCCAGTTAGCCTAATCTCAATGGTTGGGAAAGTGTTGGAGTCCATTATTAAGGACAAGGTTTTGGACTACTTGGAGATCAATGATAAAATAAATCAAGGTCAGCATGGTTTCTTTTAAAACTGTTAGAATTCTGCAAAGAAGTAACAAGCATGGTGGACAAAGGAGAGGTAGCAAATGTGATTTACTTATATTTTCAGAAGGCATTTGATAAGGTGCCTCACATGAGGATGCATAACAAGATAAAATACTATGCTGTTACAGGAAATATACTGGTATGGATAATGGAATGGCTGATAGGCAGAAGACAGTGAGTGGGGCTTTTCTGGTTGACTGCCAGAGACCAGTGGTGTTCCTCAGGGGTCGGTATTGGGACCACTACTTTTCACAGTGTTTGTCAATGATTTAGATAGTAGAATTGATGGCTTTGTGGCAAAGTCTGCGGATGATACAAAGATAGGTGAAGGAATAGGTGGTGCTGAGGAAGCAATGCGATTGCAGCAGGATTTAGACAAATTGGAAGAGTGCGCAAAAAAGTGGCAAATAGAATAGCGTGTTGGGAAATGTATGGTAATGCATTTTGGTAAAAGGAACAATAGTGCAGACTATTATCCAAATGGGGATAAAATTCACACATCAGAGGTGCAAAGAGACTTAGGGGTCCTCATGCAAGATTCCCAGACGGTTAATTCACAGATTGAGCCTGTGGTAAAGAAGGCAAATGCAATGTTGGCATTTATTTCAAGGGGAATAGAATATAAAGGAAAGGAGATAATGCTGAAGCTTTATAAGATGCTAGTCAGGTTGCACTTGGAGTACAGTACTGGCAATAATTTTGGCTCCTTATCTCAGAAAGGATCTATTGTCAATGGACAGAGTCCAGAGGAGGTTCACGAGGATGATTTCAGGAATGAAGAGGTTAACCTATGAGGAGCATTTGGCAGATTTGGGCCTGTGCTTACTGGAAGTTAGAAGAATGCATGGGGAACTTATTGAAGCATACTGAATGTTAAAAGGACCAGATGTGGTGGATGTGAAGAGAATGTTTCCTCTGGTGAGTTATCCAGAACTAAAGGGCACAACCTCAAAATTGAAGGGCAACCGTTTAGAACAGAAGGAAGGAAGAATTTTGTTTGAGCCAAAGAGTAGCGAGTCTGTGGAATGCTCTGCCATGGACTGCAGTAGAAGCCAAGTCCGTGGGTTTATTCAAAGCAGAAGTTGATAGTTTCCTGATTGGTCAGGGCATCAAGGGATATGGTGAGAGGTTTATGAGGTTGAATGGGAATGCCTCAATTCTGCTCCTATATCTTACGGCCTTATAGACTTATCATCACTGGCACGACACCTTTCAACTGCTCCATTCAAAAAAGCTGTTCTATCCAGTACACAAAATAGATGCAGATGAGCAGAAATTTCCTCCAAAACAAAACTGTTACCCCCAGCCACTATCTCCATCCTCTGTCATATTTAGACCTTATTTCTATGTCAGTATTTTGGCTCCTTATTTTTTCCTTGAAACTACCTGTCTCCGTATCAACTTCAGCACATAGCTATGCCTTTGTTAACTCTAAACTTAACTATTCAAATAAACGAGTGGTTTACTTTCCTTGCTCTACTCTGTCAACATGAAGTCATCCAAAACATCTTCACCCTTCTCCATTCATAGCAAGTATCATTAGACCATGGCACCATGCTCATGAAACTGTGCTAATCAGCACAATTTTATAATACTAACCTTCAACAGCCATGCTCAACCCAATTACTGTAATATTCTCTGGCCCTAAAACTCAATACCTCTTCGCTCCTTCAAGTTTAGCAAATTAATCATTTGTGAATTGAACAAATCCATAATTGGCAGGCAGATTTTAAAAACTGTCAAAGACCTAAGCTCTAGAATTCCACCCCTTATTTTCTCCATCTTGACCTAAGCTCTTTGTCCTAAAATATCAGTACTAATATTTGTGTCAAATTTTGTCTGCTATTGATTTTGTGAAATACCTTAGGATGGTTTGCATGATCAGATGTATCAGAAAAATACCAGCTGTGGTTCTTTTTACTGCAGACCACTCCATGTGGAGTTCTTGGCTGTGAACGATGGACATATTTGTCAAGTATTTAGAAACATTGAAAGTGCTATTGAGTTATCTTCTGGTAGAGATTACGTCACTGAATTTATAAAACTAGCAATTCACTTCTCGTTGTGTACTTCTGACATACATAAAAGCAAGTGGTTCAGCACTTGTCATAAGGTTGCAAACAGAATTTGTAATTCAAATTGCAAATAAATGGGAAGCTGCAAATTTGATATTGATGGTAAACCTGCTGCAGAATCTTTGCAAAAGGACCTATGTCAGTTTATCATGATAGCACTCACACTTGAAATTTGTCTCTAAATCCTGTGAAGTGATGATAATTTTTTGCTGTCTTGCATGTTAGCATGTCATAATTTCAGGAGTTTCTATCTAGATAAATGTGACTTGTACCAATTAAAGTCATGCCTAGATCTTGAGGCAAATTGTCTCAGAAAGATTGAGATCTCTGCTGCATTCTAACAAGCATTGGGATCCTCTAATATTTGTCACCAATTATTTGTCTTTGCTGCTTCAAAACAGGTTCGGAGTTATGTTTGCACAATAGGTTATTCTCCAAATTTTGAAGATTCTGTTATCAAGGTAAATCTGTCTATAGATACCTTGGTTCACACAGTGCTGAACTCTGCTCCTGATGAGCAGAAATTTTCCACTGCTCGAATGAATGCAGCTGCTGCCATAAATGGCAGAACATGCCAGATACCATCCAATTTTACCTGAAAAGGCTGGAAGGTTAAAAGACACATGGAATTGGCACATGTCAGTGATCACTTGTTTTGAAAATTATAGCCTCTCAATAAATACTAAAACAGAAATAATAATCCCAGAAAATTTTCTGGGAGGTAAGTTTTGCAGGCATAAGCCTTGAAAATGTTCTTTTTTTTGCCTCCTCTGGCAAAGCAGTCTTGCTTGTGCAGTTTCTCCTTGTGCTCTCAGGACTGCTATTAAAGAAGCCATTCATGCCAATAAAGCACATAAAAAGCATTCACCCCTCTCAGAGTAAAATCTCTACAATGCTTGCAGCTCAATTCTTCAGTTCATTTTAATACAACTACTAGCACTGATCCAACTTAATCTCTTTCTAATCTGCAGGTAATTAAGGATCCCCTAAACAATATAAACGGCTTTGGTGAGGGAGAGCCAAGATATTTGTCTTGCCATGCAGATCTTGAGTACCATATAGGTCCGACTCAGTGGTGGCCACAAATACTTGATGCAATGTAACAGGCCAAGTTTCGTATCAGTTTAACCAGCTATATAGTTTATATGCCTGTGGCATGCACAAAACCATGTTATAATACAGGCAGTCCTCGGGTTACAAACGAGTTCCGTTTCTGAGTCCATCTTTAAGTTGGATTTGTACGTAAGTCAGAACAGGTACATCTGGTATTAGTTAGCGTTAGTCAGTCAAACTTTCGTCTTAGTATATATTTTACCTTTCTATGCATATAACACACTTAAGAAACGTATATACTTCAATAATTAAACCACTGCGTTGCTTAGTGATAATTGTAGCTTTCATCGGGGCAAGGCCTTTCACATGCTCCATTATTCTCACTTTATCCTTTAAAATTGTTCTGATCATTGACCGACTGTCGCCTAACGCTCTTCCAGTGACCCATGGCATTTCACCTCTTTCCGATCACTTTATTATTTCCACTTTATTTTCAATCGTGTTCTTTTTCTGTCAATGGAACAGAAACGGTGTGGATTCAGCAGCAGCCATGGGTGGTGGGTTCTGAGCTCCCCGAATCCTGAAGCCCACCCTCACTGAGATAGGTTAAATGGGACAAGTGGGGGCGGTGCTGAGTGGAAAAGGGGGGGGGGGTCAGGGTGAAACTTGCTGAGAAAAATTTAAACCAAATACAAAGTTACACACTCAACACAGTGTTAATGGCAACGAGGTCCAATTAAAATGGCAGATGCCGACGAATTTTTAATATAATGGGCTTTATGGCTGGCCGTTCATAAGTATGAGTTGTTTGTAAGTCAGACATTCGTAACTTGGGGACTGCCTGTACTGCGAAAGCAATTTGCCCTTGTAATTACAAACCAGCTGGAACTTGCAACACACACAAAAAAAAGGTGATCTTATTTCCAGATTTTTCTTTAAACACTTAAATGGGAAGATGGCAATTCAGCTTCACATCATATTGCTGTTCAAATGTCCCAATGAAAGTTTACTACAATTTAATCAAAACTACTCCCTTCACTTACGGAGAGACTATAATTCATTGCAATTCAATGGAACAATTATTTCAACCAGATGATGTAACAGTGCTGAGTTCTTTATGAAATATGGGCCTACTGTGAGCTGAAATTAGATCTTAAAAAGAAAAACAAGTTATTAAATAGAGGCAACAAAACATCAATTGAGAGATAAAGAATTTGTACACACAATTAACAGTGGCAATACTTCTGAAAAACAGTGCTCAGGATACAATATTCAGTCTAGTTTTTGATAAAAAAAAACACATCGTACTATTAACATAGCTCATTCTATTGCAAAATTAATACCCTACTGTCTAAATAGATATTGCGCTTTGTTTTTATTTGCAACTTAATAGCTCAGTTTTTACAGCAGAACTATTCTGTTTACTTTTCCCTCAAGTCGCAGAGCCTAATGCGTGGTGTATAATGTGTTCCAAACTGAATGAAGGCAGTGTTACATACACAGTAACCTCAATTCATGATGCTGTCAGGTTGGCAGTTGCAGCTGGTTAAGTCAATCAACAAGAACGAGGAACCATGGACTTCGGAAAAACACTTCATCAACCAATGGCTGATGTTAGACAAATGGCACTTTCACTTTAGCATTTAGGTCATCCTCAATGAAGGTGTGAACATTATAACAGTGTTTTGCTCTGCAAGTTATGACACATAGTAAACTTTCACCTGAAGTAGTTCGATGGAAAATATTCTAACTGTACATGCCGATTTGAATTAATCTGATTCTAATCACACCATATAAAAGATATTGTTTGCTCCCAACATTTTGGTCACCACATATCACAATCTGGTTCCAATGTGTCAACTGATTTTTATGACCGATTGTCATTTTGGACCTCTATTGTTGTATAGTCTTGTTGACAGAAATCGTCTGTAAAACGTGTTTCACCAAATAATGCAGCTCCAGCTAAGTGTTGACAGCTTGCTTCCAAGAGAGCCTGAAAGCTGCATTCATGGCATGACACACCTAAACAAATGTCAGCCAACTTATCCAACAATACTGAAGCATCCAATCTTTGCAAACCACTACATGAAAGAGTATCATTTTACAAAGGAATGACACTCACTTTCTTAGCAGCTGTGCCACCAAAACTGAATTAACAGGAATTTATTACTGAAGCCTTCACCCATTATAAGTGACGATTTGCATTTTTCAATAACATGAAGCAAGTTTTTAACATACTTTCATTTCAGCTGTAATGTCATTACTCTTTACATCAGTAAGCAGTAATTTACACTGAAGCATCCATTTACTTTGCCACCACTATAAAAATTTCATTGGCTTTAAAAAAAAATCCAGTGGAATTTTTCATGTGACTCATTTAGGATCAGAGCATTCCTTTCCCCTGCTTGGAATAAACCCACATGCAGCATCATGTTTTCCACTGAAGCCTAAATGCTTCCTCATGTTTTCTAATTTTTCTTCTTTATACATAAACTGCTCATTCTGTTACATCTCCTCAAACTTCACCAGTTCCAAAAAATTGATCCGGCACTACCTATCCTGGCACATTTTATAGATAAAATAATGCGCTTTAACATTGTTTGTACTTGTTGATTCCACTTGAAAACCCAGATTCAGATTAATTTATCAAATGTACATTGAAACATATGTGGTGCTTGTGTTAAGAACCAGCTTTATGTCATTATTACTTAAAATTAGGTATTGTGGTGCTGGTTGGTACTTCACATGTGAATGAGAAGCGCAATTCAGTCTCAAATAGCGAAAGAAATCTGTGCAAATCCACATCCTGCAGAATCTTCAAAACATTATTTTAGATTTGCATTTTAAAATGGATCTAACCATTTGAGCAAACATTGCAATAAAACTGATTAAAGACTGTAAGTGGAGCCATAGCTAAAAACATAAAAGGTTTAACGACAAAAGTGCCATCATTTTGACACTGAATATCTAATTCATCATTTACCATGTCTTGAATGAGAATTCAACAAAATTTGCAGTCGATATACAGTGATGAAACTGGGGTAATGGAGAGTGAAATTTATAATGCACAACAGAAATCCTACTGATGCACATAAACCTTGGTCAATGTGCACACTTTTACTAGAAAACAGCTGAGTTATAAAGCATGGAAACTGGCCCTTTGGTAAACTACATTATATTTACCATCAAGCACCGAAGTACAATAAATGTTTTTTCTTAAAACCTCTTGTATCCCCATTAACTATTCCCAGCTCACTTCTTCTGCCACTTAACCTACCAATTAGCATGGTTTTAGAATGTGAAAGGAAACCAAAACATTCAGAGAAAATGCACATAGTCAAAGGGAGATATTACAAACTCTAAACAGACAGCAAAGGCTAGGATTAAATCCAGGTTTATGGAACTATGAAGGAACAGAATTATCTGCTCCACCCTTGTCATGCTGCATCCTTCATGCTTGTCTACACTGAATTTTGTGGAAGTATTTTGTACAATATTGTAGAATTTTTAACTAGAGTACAAAAAGCAATTCCTTAAATCACAAGCATCTTATTTATGAATTTTAACTTTCACATCATTGATTCTTCGCTGAAACTTGCTTTTATTTCAACATTATTACCACTATAATGTCTGTGCATGGGAGTACAAGGTAATTAAATATTTAATGCATTTCTTATTTATGAAATTTCTTGTAAAATATTTTCAGAATGCATCTGTATTATAAATAAAGGAATTATTCTATTAAATGGAACATCACAGTACAGGCTCTTTGCCCTACAATGTTTACTGATGCTTTAACCTACTCAAAGATCAATCTCACCCTTCCCAGCCCCAAAGGCCTCCATTTTTTCTATCATCCATGTGCCTATCTAAGAGTTTGTAAATGATCCTAATATATCTGCTCCTACAACCACTCCTGGCAGTGTGTTTCCATGTACCACCCTCTGTATATAAAAACACTCTACCTTTGACATGCCCTGTACTTTTCTCCAATCACCTTAAAATTATGCCCACGTGTTAGCCATTTCCACCCTGGGAAAAAGTATCTGGATGTCCACTCTATCAGTGCATCTTATCATCTTGTACATCTCTACCAAATCACTCTTACACTCCAATAGAAAACAGCTTGCTTAACCTTTCCTCACGAGACATGCTCTCCAATCCAGGGAGCATCCTGGTAAATCTCCTCTGCACCCTCTCCAAAGCATCTACATCCTTCCTATAATGAGACAACCTGAACTGAACACAAGTATGGACTAACCATTATTACAGAGGTGCAGCATTATCTCCTGGCTCTCAAATTGAATTCTTCAATTAATGAAAGCCAACACTTTGTACGTCTTCTTAACCACCCTATAAGCTGGTGCAGCAAACTGTTTCCCCACTAACCAGGATTCATGGTCTATAATTTCCATATCCATATTACCTTTCTTGAACAATGGAATAACATTTGCCACTCTCCAATCCTCTGGTACTACTCCTGTGGCCAGTGAGGACACAAAGATCATTGCCAACGAGCAGTAATCTCTTCCCTCGCTTCCTGTAGCAACCGGGGTATAACCCATCCGGGCCCAGGGGCTTAAATATCTTAGTATTATTCAAAAGTTCCAATACATCTTCTTTCCTAATGTCGACATGTTCTAGCGTATTGGCCTATTCTACGCTGTCCTCACACTTGTTAATGTATTATATCACACTAACTTTGACATTTGGAACAGGTAAGAAAACAAGTCATTCTCCATCAATTAAGTTACACAGCTGCAAAAAGATAAGTACTTATAGTCCTTTTTATAAGAAATCATTTGTAAGCAACAGAATGTACAAAAAGAATTGTTGGGTATTACATGGTACATTCTGTGATATCATTCAGCTGTAGGTAAGTGAACTGTAACTAGGGATTAGAAAAAAATTTCATCATCTTCATTGTCGTGACAAGAACGTGGTCCTTTGAAAGAAGTAACTCCCACAAAAGATAATATAAGCAGTAATTAAAAAGAAATTTGAATGGTCCGAACATTTTAACTGCCTTTAGTAGTAAATACAATTAGATAATCAGTTAAAAAACATTTCCTCAGGTTCACTATTTTCACAGGAATGTGTGAAGCAACATATATTAAAACACTGCTGAACAGATTAAATGCTTCAGCCAGATACCCAACTAAATTCTTGCAAACATAGACTTAGGGAATTTGGATACTCAATCATTACAGCTTGGCCTTCCTGTTGTGGATTAGGGTTGTCTACCTCAAACATATAGATACAGAGGATATGAAAGACTTTATTTGATAAACAGACTTAATGTACACCAAAAATTAATTTTTCACTTTTTCTGATGTACCATGAAGATCTTCAAGTCAAGTCACTTTCTATTGTCATTTCAACCATAACTGCTGGTACAGTACACAGTAAAAACGAGACGTTTTTCAGGACCATGGTGCTATATGAAACAATACAAAAACTGAACTACGTAAGACAACACAAAAACTATATTAGACAGACAGACAGACATACTTTATTGATCCCGAGGGAAACTGGATTTCGTTACAGCCTCACCAACCAAGAATAGTGAAGAAATATAGTAATATAAAACCATAAATAATTAAATAATAATGTTGTTATTATTAACTAGATTACTCTAGACTACAGACCTACGCAGGACTGCATGAAGTGCACAAAACAGTGCAGGCATTAGAATAAATAATAAACAATTGGCACAGTAGAGGGCAGTAAGTAGGTGTCAGTCCAGACTCTGGGTATTGAGGAGTCTGATGGCTTGGTGGGGGGGGGGGGGGGGCGGGAGAAACTGCTACATAGTCTGGTCGTGAGAGCCCGAATGCCTCGGTGCCTTTTCCCAGGCGGCAGGAGGGAGAACGGTTTGTATGAGGGGTGCATGGGGTCTTTCATAATGCTGTTTGCTTTGCAGATGCAGCGTGTGGTCCTGGGTCCTGGACAAGAAAATTACACTAATGTAACAGTTTGCACAAAAATGACTTTTGTGATCTTAAGGAAGTATCTTGTTTGATAATAGTTACAGCTCAATTAGTGTAATACACATTCGATTTTATAGAAAAATGAAATACAATTACAATTTTAAACAGCAATTGTGTTCAATGTGCAGAAAATTTATTCTTTCTTTTAGGCAATTTTTTCAGCTTTTATAGGTGTTGTTTTGTGTATCTTTTTTTAGAACAAGTTCATGTTGATAAGAGTTTCTTGTTGATATTACTAACCCATTAATTTCATTGCTATCTAAATGTGCAAATTATTCTGCAAACACAAGGAAATCTGAAGATGCTGGAAATTCAAACAACACACACAAAATGCTGGTGGAACACACCAGGCCAGGCAGCATCTATAGGAAGATGGAGACCAGTAAAATGGTGCCAGATTACCCCATGCAAGAAATCTGTCTGACCTTGGTGTCAACAAGATGGACTTACGTGTCCAATGTAGATTTTACCTTCATGGAATTAAACCTGGGATGAGAACTATTTTTCATTCTTTTACTTGCAAATAGGAATACACTGCACAAAGAATACAAATTGTAAATGAGCTGATTTGAGGAAGAGATCTAATTTTGCCATCTTCCACAGATAATGCACATTAATTACCTCATAGTAAAGTGGCTTCGTGACATTGGATAGTATCTTCCTTGACATGGTTGTAATGCAAGAGATGTAATTTAAAAATTAGTTATTATTTTGGTGCATAATATAATCACGATAGTAAAATGCAAAACCTAAAAAGCCGACTTCTTGCTTAATACTCGTAAATTATCTGGTTTCAATTAAGAAAGTTAAGATATAGTTTATGTTACGTGTATAATGCAAAGCTTTATCTTTTCAAAATAAATTAAAGGTGACAAGTAATCCTAAAAATGCTAAACAGTCTCAGAATTCCAAATAAACAGTTGGCATTAAAAAAGATATACAAAATAACACCTATAAAAGCTAAAAAAAAATTGCCTAAAAGAAAGAATAAATTATCTGCACATTGAACACAATTGCACTTTCTTATAAGGTTTAGTTCGATATTATTATTTTATTAAATGGCACAAGTCAATGTAAAATAAATTGCTAAAATTCACTGAATTGAAGGTTGCATAATTGTAACTTAGAGAAACAATTTTTTGTATATGCAGTCAGGCATGAAGAAACAGCTCGGATCTTTCACACTCGATTAATTATTCTCTCTAAATCCTGAGGCTGGTACTTTTCCAGATGGTGCACCATCCTCTCAATCGTCGTTTAGTTGTTGGCAGGCAGTTCTTTCAGTGCAATCAAATTGCCCTTGCTGCCCTTGATACCCCAAGTGCATTCTGGTGAAGTGTCACTGACATTTCAATTAACATTTTTGCCAAATTCATGTGTCGGTATTTATTCTCACTCAGTGTTGATGTTGCCTCAGTGGTGACACTCCTCCTTGGCCATCTGTCCTCCTCTATCAATCAGCTGTGACAAAAATTGTGTAATTTTCTTTAAAAAATACACAAGAGATATTGAATTGAGATGCCTATTAAATATTATGCAATTGATGGTAAGTACAATTGCTGGGAGGAGCCTCAACACATATGTTCGGCAATTTAGAAAGTCAGCTGCTGGCAACACAAAATTGCCATTCATGTTGAATTTACACAATTGAAATGAATTTGGTTTGAAGTGTACCTTACCTTTGTTTTGACGTACAATAGAAGTCTTTTGTCACTGTTTCAAGTGAATTGAATTCCAGAGATTCAAGCTAGTTGATGAGGCCTGAATGCTAGCAGGCTTCAGTCACCCCTTTGTCCTACTAAAGTGATAAGATATGTGCCATGTTTTATGCGATGGGGGACAAAGCAGACTTATGTGAAAACAATGTGACAGCTATGTGCAGATGCTTCAACTGCATTTAAAGCTGTATTAATTAAGTCTACTGGAGTCTACATCTCAGTGACTGTGTACCATAGGGATTAGTACAGGTTTAAACTATTCGGCATCTATATGGATAACTTGGATGAGGGGACTATGTGTACAAGAATAGGCAGGGTTTGCAAGTTGTGAGAAGAACACAAACAGCCTCCAAAGGGAAATTGATCAGTTAAGTAAGCAGGCAAAAACCTGGCAGAAGGATTATAAAACAGTCAACTGTTTGTTCATCTTTGGTAGAAAGAATGAAAGAAGCATTTTAAACTGACTGTAGTTACACAAGGTTGCAGTACAAAGGAAGCAAATTAATCTGCTGGAGGAAATCAGTGGGTCAAGCAACATCGGTGAGTGGGAGGTGCAGGAATTGTTGACATTTTGGATCAGGAACCAGTATCTGGACTGATAGTCTTGAGATCCCAGTTAAAGAAACTAGAATTAGTAACAACGTTAATATGAAGGTACAGCAGGTAATTAGGAAACCAATGGAAGGTTAAGACTTCATTGCAAGAGGTATGGAGTATAAAAGTAGGGAAAGTACATTGCAAACTTAGAACACTGGTGAGACTGCGTCTGAAGGGCTACCAATATAAGTATGTATACCTGTGGTGCTTTGGACACCGAGGACATACTTAAGTTGGCTGTTCTGGGTTGAAGGAGTTCATATTTAAATATTGAGCAGGTTGTGCTTATGTTCATTGGAGTTTTGAAGAATGTGAGATCACTTTAATGAAACATATTAGAATCTGAAGAGAACTGACAGACCATAAGACATAGGAGCAGAATTAGGCCATTTAGCCCATTCAATCATGGCTGATCCTTTCTCTTTCCTCCTCAGCTCCACTCCCCGGCCTTCACTCTGTAACCTTTGATGCAGTGGCTAATCAAGAACATATCAATCTCTGCCTTAAATATACCCAACAACTTGACTTTCAGAGCTGCCTGTGGTAACAAATTCCACAAATTCAGCACCCTTGGCTAAAGGCATTTCTCTGCATAATATTGCCTTTTTGACACACCTTTTCTATTTCCTGTTGTAATCAGCAGATGACATCCCAGCTACTGCTTGGAGGCCTGTCTATAATAGTATTCCTTTGCAGTTCCTTAACTCGACCCACAATGATTTAACATCCTCTGATCCTATGTCACATCTTTCTAATGATTTGATGCCATTCTTTACCAGCAGAGCCACGCCACTTCCACTGCCTACCTTCCTATCCCTCTGATGCAATGAGCAACCTTGGACATTCAGCTCCCAATGACATCCATCCTTCAGCTACAATTCGGTGATGGTCACAACATCATACCTAACAATCTGTAAAAGTGCAACAAGATCATCCACCTATTTCTTATACTCCATGCATTGAGATATAGCACTTTGAGTACTGTATTTGCTACCTTCTTTGGTTCTGCATCCCTAATGCACTGACTCTCACCCTGCTGGCTGCAATTTTGTCCTATCTTCTGCCTGCCCATCTTGCCTGTCTAACTGCATGCTATCTTGTTTCTTTTTGAACCAACCATCCTATCCTGAGTCCACTCTGTTCACTCTGGTTTCCATCCCCTTGCCAAATTAGTTTAAACCCTCCACAAAAGCTCTAACAATCTTGCCCATGAGAATAATGGTCTCCCTCAGGTTCAGGTGCAACCTGTCCCTTTTGTACACATCATACCTCCCCAAATGATCCAAGAACCTGAAGCTCTGCCCCCTGCCTCAGCTTCTCAGCCATGCAATTATCTGCCTTATCATCCTGTTTCTACCCTCACTGGTGTGTGGCACAGGATGCAGTCCAGAAATTACTACCCTGGAGGTCCTGCTTTTCAGCTTTCTACCTATCTCTCTAAATTCTCCCTTCAGGACCTCTTTGCTTTTCCTTCCTATGTCAAAGGTACCAATGTGTACCAAGACATCTGGCTGCTCTCCCTCCCCCTCCAAAGTGACGTGGACGTAATCCAAGACATCCCTGACCCTGGCACCTGTGAGGCAACATACCATCTGGGTGTCCCATTCATGTCCACAGATCCATGCTCAGTGCCAGTAACCTAGTCTCCATAGCATTCCCCTGGGAGGTCATCCCCCACAACTGTATCCAAAATAGTACACTTATTATTGAACAGAATAACCACAGGGGTGCTCTGCACCTACTGCACTAACAGGATGGATGCTAAGGAGTGTTTTCCCTGATCGGAAGGGGGAAGGGGCTGTGTTTTACTATCTGGGATTGCCCATTTAAGACAGATGAGAAGGAAGTTCTTCCCTCTGAGCTTCATAAATCTTTCTAATTACTTTTAATGGAAAAGTATTAAGAGGAATCATTGAAATTAATCAAGGCAGATAATGATTGATACTTAAAATGCAAACAAGTCAAGGGATACAGGGAGAGAAACAATGAACATGTTTGAGGGGCCAAATGACCTACTTTTGCTTTTTATTTCTTAGTAAGAAGAAACTTAAGATAATTATTATTGTCTTGTTAAGAGCAAACGGTGATGCAAAAAATGTGTGTGTAATAACTGATTATTTTTATGCCATCTTGGAGACATTGTCAATCAGGGAAAACTTCTATTGAGACAGGAAGATAAAGCACACACATTATCCATGAGCCTTCAAATTATCACATAGTGAATACGCCAATCCTTTTGCTGCTGAATACTAATAGATACTGTGAAGAAAACATATTTTCTGGTAAAGTTTCACTTTTTCCACATAAGCATTTTAGAAATTCAGTATGTAGCCATTATTTTATTTATAACCAATATAAGCAAACAGAATTAATTTGTGCACTATGAGGAATGCTAATATTTCCCTATTATAGCAATTCTGAATCAAATCCCTGCCAATTTCCTTTTCTAATATGTTTAGAATATTACTGGTTATATTCAGCATCTTGTCAACACCCAGAAATATGAAAATAAGAGGCTAATTTTCCATAATGTCTTAAGACCATTCTGTCTAAGATAAGCAATGGCCAACAGAATTGTGAAACAAAGTTGGCAGGAGAAAGAAGAAAGAAACTGGGGACCAGATTCAAAACATAATGAGTCGTTCCCCCCCGCAAGAACATAAGGTTATTTCACATGAATAACACATTCTACACTATTAGTGCAAAAGTTCAAGACTTTGAAAATCTTAACTAACATTTTCTAGTAAATAAGTTTAATTATTCCTACCTTTGAAATGTGATCCTTTTCTGATGTTTCGGGTGATTCACATTCTGATAAGGGAAATCACATAGCATTGCCCTTTCAGAAATTTACTTGTTACAATTTCATGGAAGCTGGGTGATATTTTTATAATTTTGGATTCCATAAAATATAGCCAGCAGCTGCAGTTCTTTTAAATTCAGGTGGGCAAAGAACAGGTTGCACTACAATATTAGAAGACAACTTCCAAAAGCTGTGGAACAGAATATAAAGGCACATGCATTTTTTAATTCTACCTCTTTTCATTTGCATCTCAATTATGCTATTAGTGCAAGGAAAAATGACAAAACTGCATTCTGTATTTAGTAAAGAAAGATTTTCCCTCATTACTCATACACCATGACCCAAGTCGAGTCATGGTCGTGGCCAAGCCATAACTCTGCAAACAAAGGTGAACTCCAAGCTGTTGCTCACTCCTTAGCTCACAATCACTTACAGATTTCTTAACAGGCTTTCTTCAGAGAGGATATTACACCTGCAGAACACAGCTGATATTTTAATCAAAGAACATTAGAACTGAGCTGGAGCCAGGATTGGCAATAAGAGGCAAATCAGGGGTCTGTGAGTGTCTCTGTGAACACATTGATTTCTGGATTTCAGTCAGTTGGAATTCATGTCCGAGATGCAAGATTCAACAATAAATAGGAGGTTCATGGAATTTCTGTCTCTTTCAAAACGAGAGGAAAATTGCTGACAGTAGTAAATATTCTGAATATACTGTTGCACTCCCAGATCCAAATAATTGGTATTGATCTTCCTGCTCATTTTGGTTCATGTGTTGGGACATCCCTGAATAATGCAATACCTCCATGGACATTTTTTTAAAGCAAGGAACCTACTACTTCACACAAGCTAAAAACCCCTGAATAACCCAATGGTCATGCTTTATTGTTGATGATCTTATTGATACCTTGCTTCTGGTCCAAATACAATTGATGCACAACTTATTTTCTAAAGCATCCCACTTGAATTCACTTTAACCTCCCTGCATTCACACCCTCTGATGTTACATTTTCCTCCTCTGTCTCACTTCCTTTTTCATCATTCACCAAGCCTCTCCAGAGATACATATTAAAATATGTTTGCTTAGAAATTGAATTAGAAAAACAACATCTGTATGGTTTGTCTATCTTCAATTCCATGAGGTAGCAGGGTTTGATTGTTACTGAGTTTAATTGTTTTGAATTTTCTGCATCGCTCCAACCGAACCTTTCTTCTGATTCTTGTATTTCTTAGCCTTTCTGTTCTGGTTCTGCTGAAATGATGGAGGTGGCCTCATGAAAAATGCACATGGCTTGTTTTGTGACTGACCATTATGCATCATCCTCCACCTCTCTACAGGGTTTAATACTGTTTATGGCATTATTCTCCTTTGACTTCACTTCTAACTTTAGCAGCTTCGTGAGTTTACCCGTACTTGCATATATCCTCTTCTACTGATTTCAGCCAGAGCATTGCCAGCAAGGACTTGCTGTCATCTTCATAGTAAAACTCTCAGAATCTTTTACAAATTGACTTTTCAACACCCATCCCCTCAACCTCTGTAATCAACTGCTCAATTTTCATTACCCTTTTGGTGAGACCATCCCGTGAGTTCAGCTTCTAGTTCTTGTTTCTGCCATTGTCTAATTTTTTCAACACCCCAACTTTTACAGGTCCCAATTCTCCTCTATTAAATTATTTTCATTAAAACAGAAGGAAGCAATGATAAGAATAGAGTAGGTACAAACTTGGGATTCAAATAAGCAGATAATACCCAACATACCACAATCAGTAAGAGCAGGCAGTGACATCTCCACTACAATTATTCTAAACACTGGTGCTCCACAAGTTTGCATCCTCTACCCCTTACCTTTACTCAATGTACTTTCATAACTATATGGCTAGATTCTGCTCTAACTCCATCCATAAGTTGTAGAAGATATCTCTGTCATGAGCTGTATCTCAAATAATGATGAGTCAGAATATAGGAAGGAGATAGAGAACTTTGACACCATGTCACTTTGAGGGAAGGTCAGCAAAACAAAAGAGTCATTTCATTAATTTCAGAAAGAGTAGTTAACATGCTCCTGTTAACGCAAATGGTTCTGAAGTTGAGAGCTTGTAATTCGTAGTTGCAAACATCAGTAATAGCCTGTCCTGGTCCAAACGCTTTGACGCCTGGGCCAAGAAAGCACACCAAAGGCCGAACTTCCTCAGGAGGCTAAAGATATTTGGCACATTCCCGTCAACTCTTGCCTATCTGGTCTGCACGTGATTGCAAGGAACTGCAGATGGTTGATGCACATCACAGAAACCAGCGTCCTCTCTATGGATTGTCATACTTGCTCCCTCAGTAAAGCAGCCAGCATAATTAAAGACCCCATCCACTTTTGATATTCTCTTCTTCCCTTTCCCATCGGGCAGAAGATAAAAAAACCCAAAAATACATCCCACCAGGCTCAAGGACAGCTTCTAACCCACTGTAGTAAGACTATTAAATGGTTCCCTAGTACAATAAAACGGTCTCTTGACCTCACAATGTACTTCGTTATGATCTGCACTTTATTGCTTGCCTGCACTGCACTTTCTCTGTTGTTTTCACACTTTATTCTGTACTGTTATTGTTTTAGCTGAACATACTGCAAAATGATTTGACCTGTATAAACAGTTGGCAAGACAAGATTTTCACTATATCTTCATACATGTAACAATAACTTTCTCATGTTAGTAATAAATCAATACCAATATTGACAAAAGTGGATGGTCACACTTTCCTACTTACTATAACTGTTCTGCAAAGTGCCAAACTATCAGTCGTACTACACTAGGGGCTCCCAACCATTTCTATGGCACTGATCAAGACAATTAAGCAAGGGACCCCAGGCTGGGAACCCCTGTACTGCACAGTAACAGGCCCTTTCACTTACTGAGTCTGTGCTGACCACCATTCCTGTCAATTCCCCCAAGATTCTATCACTCATCCACACACTTAGGGGAATGTATGGTGGCCAAGTCATCTACTAAACTAAATATCTTTCAGGTGCAGAAGGAAATCAGAGTACAGGGAGTATGGTCACCCAAAAAGCATGCAAACTCCACACAGATACACCAGAGGTCAGGGGTGAACCCCAGTTTGTGGAGCTGTGAGGCAGCAGCTCCACTAGTTAAACCACTATGTAGAGTAGGTGCAGGCCAATGAAACAGAAAAAAAGTCAAATAACATCTGGAGGGAGCAGATGTCACACTTGCTGTCTAAATGAAAGCTACTTCTAAGACACACTATCATTAAACACAGTGCTCATTACATAATAGGAATTGGAATAATAGGAACAGGTCACAATTGGAATACTTGCCCAATTCTTGTCACTGCATTTAACAAAGGACATAAAAGGAGTAACAAAGATTTACTTTGGATTAGAGAGATTTGGGTAGAGAGATTTCAGATACAAAGTTAATTGAAAGATGTTTGGGTCATTCTCTTTGGAGCAAGGTAGGTCAAAAGGGGATCACTTGGTGTTATAGAAATTCATAACTGGTTCCCCTAAAACTGGGGAGAAGCAGCTCCAATGAGTGTATATTGAAGAGCCATGGGCCATAATTTAAATGTGATGTAAGGTGAAGAAAAGTAATTTTCAGGGCAATATAGGAAGTGTTGGCAATTTGAAATGATTGGATCACCTGAGAGAGGCAACATGGACTTAACTGGTTGTAAGGCCTCCTTCTGTGCCATAACAATTCTGTTTCCATCCCCTAAGTTTATATTGCATATGTAATTTTTAACAGCTATAATCCTTCACATTTATTGAATTAATCCTTAAAAGTCATTATTGTCATTATGTTTGTGAACTTGACGATTTGCTAAGAAAGATTCCACAAACAGGAAATGAGATTAACAACATTAATCTGTTTCAGTCATGTTGGTTGATGGTTTTTTTGTGTTATAGGAAAGACGGAAGGTTTAATGTACTAACGGACTCAGATATTTGAAATCACATTGTTTGCTTACAATACTTCTACTGATAAATTTAGATTGACAGCAAGTTGAAAACATGTCTGCAAGGCAGTATTTTCACTAAAAACAATTATCTATTGTAATTGGCCCGCTTAAATTCCTTCCAACACTATATATCTTTTTGAAGGTAGAAAGCTGATAGAAAGCTGGTGTAATTTGCATTGATGCATCATTGGTGCTTACTATTTTGCTATCCAGCATGATAAATAATCACTTGCACTCTTATTTTATTATGGTTAAACATGTTGCTGTTACGTCTTGCATCTTTCGGGTATTTCAATCAACATGAGAATTTGAATAGATACATGCGGTCCAAAGAACACCAAAAAAGAACAGCCTAACTTGTTAAATCATTATATTTTTACAAAAGTAACTTCATTTTAAGCCAAATCTAGTATCAATAATTTAATGCAATATATTAATGAAAACAAAAAATATAAATCAAATAAAATGCCTCTGTCATAATATGGAAATTTGTTTGCTGTACTTTACTATCATGCCATGCATTAATGGCAGACTTCTTTACAGTTATCCATGAAGGAGCATATAAATAATAGATTTTTGATGTTCCTAATTTCACAATTAATGAAGGACAGCCCACCTGTAGTCTTTTGATATTCAGCCTATTTATCTTCATTCAATATAGATAAATCATTTTGAGAACTAGATTTCTACTCTGCCATGTTGGTTACATAGCTCAATCAGATTTATTGAAAATTCATTACTTTCAAAGTTCAAAGTAAAATGTATTATTTGAGTACATACATGTCACCACATACAACCCTGAGATTCTTTTTTCTGTGGACATACTCAGAAAATCTATATAACAGTAACTGTAAACTGATTCAACGAACAACAAACTGTGCAAATGCAAGTATAAATAATTAGCAATAAATAATGAGAGCATGAAATGACAAGATAAAGAGTCCCTAAAGTGAGATCATTGGTTGTGGTAGCAACAGAAAAGGAATGAGTTGTGTTATCCTCTTCTGTTCAAGAGCCTGATAGTTGAGAGGTATTAACTGTTCCCATAATGCAGCCAATCAATACACTTTGCACCACACATCTATAGAAGTTTGTCAAGGTTTTTGATGTCATGCCAAACCTCTGCAGACAGCTAGGAAGTGGAGGCGCTGTTATGCTTTCTTTGCAATTACATTTATATGATAGGTCCAGGATAGGTCCTCTGAGACAATGACACACAGGAACTTAAGTTACTGACTCTCTCCCCCTCCCCACCTCTGCTCCTCCAATGAGAGCTGGTTTCCCTCTCTTAATTCTACAATCAGTTCCTTGGTCTTGCTGACATTGACTGAGAAGTTATTATGACACTACTCAGAAAAATTTTCAATCTCCCTCCGGTATGCTTTCACTACATAATTAAACCTTTTAACTAACAAGAGCAAACTATATGACCAAACTGATAACAACGTCAAAGACAGATTAGTGGAATAGCCAAGGCAATAGGCACAGGTTATGTAAACGTAAAGTAGAGTTCAATGGATGTGGTAAATATCAACCCTCAGGCTGCATTGGAGCAAACCCTGACTCAGAAGAGATCCCTATCTTATAACAGCTACATGTAATGCCAGGTACATGGACTGTGTGATCTCTTTGACTCGTTTCAATCAACTGAAGATGTTGGAAAGGAATTTCCCTGGGGATTAAAAGATGAATGACAAAGAGGTGGGCACGTGTGCTTGTAGAAATACATGGTGCTTCAAATTTCAAGGTTATGTGGGACAAGGTAAATGGGCCAGCTGGCCTATAACACATTTCAATTTTATTTGTTTATAAAATATACATCATGTTTTATTATCTAAACCCATCCAAAATACCTGACAAAGCAAAATTTAGAATATCAAATTTAGTTTTTAAATCAAATATATTATGAATTTAATAAAAATGCATGTGGCTTAGGATCACTACATTTTATTTATTAATAGGATACAAACATCCTTGGCACGACCAGAATTTATTACCTATTCCTAATTTTCATACACTGAGGCAATGTTCTTTCTTCAAGCACAAGGAATACAGATCACATTCAACAAAGGCATTACCATGGTCAAGCAGCTTTTCTGAATATCCATCAGCTTCAAAAATGAAATAAACAGATTTACAAATGTTCTAACCCGGGGGTCGGCAACCTGCGGCTCCCGAGCCATTTGTGGCTCTTTCACCTCTGTGCTGCGGCTCCCTGTGGCTTTGGGAAATAATTGGTCAGTATTTAATTAAAATGTATTTTATGTTAGTTTGTTAGCTTTTGAAATGTAATTATGGTGATCTTGTACATTTCCTGCCACATCCGAAACGGCTCACAATTAGCCGGCATTCCGGCTAAGGGAGATAGCCTACGGGGGTTTGTGAGTACGCGTCTTTTGCAGCATCTGCGTCCATGGGGGCTGGGTTGAGGGAGGCTTAAAAGCAAGGCTGTTTAGTTCGAATAAAGCTATCTTTGACTGCAGTTTACTGACACCGCTACAACGTGTTTTTATCGCTGGCTGTCCAGACGGAAGGTGCTGAAACGCTTTGTCGCGTGTCTGGAAGAAGTGAAAACTTTCCTGGGCAGCAAAGGGCTCACCTTTCCTGAGCTGGAACAGCCAGAGTGGCTGGAAAAGCTACACTTCATGGTAGACATGACAGCGCACCTGAACACGCTGAACACAGCTCTTCAGGGGAAAGGACGTACAGCCCTGCACATGTTGGAGGATGTTTTGGCATTCGAGCGCAAGTTGACAGTGCTTGCCAGAGATTTACAGAAAGGCACTTTGTCTCACTTCCCCAATTTGAGAGAGTTCAAACAAGGTCACGACATGATAATTTCGGAGTATTTACATTCTGCAATCATCGCAATGCAAACATCGTTTGGGAAACGCTTCTGTGAGTTCAGAGAGGAAAAAAACACATTATCCTTCCCGGTCACTCCCTTAAGCATCGATCCTTCCCTACTGAATACGACTGCATTGGCAGGTGTGAGTCAACCTGATCTTGAGATGGAACTGGCCGACATAGCCGACAAAGACATATGGGTGTCCAAGTTTAGACGCTTGACAGCAGACCTTGAAGATGTTGCCCGTCAGAAGGCCGTTCTTGCTCAGAAACACAAATGGAGTGATATTGAAAACCTCACAGATGACAGCTTGCGATCCTGTGTAAAGATGAAGGTGACATCATACAGCCCTGATGTGCAGACGCTGTGCGCTGAGGTCCAGGAGCAGAAATCCCATTAACCAAGTATGATAAATATTTTAATTGCCTATTATTTTACTTATATTCATATTTTTTCATAGTTCAGTGAAATAGTCCTTTCATTTTTCAGGATGACAGCTGGCTGACGTTATTTTTGGTTTGCTGCTGGCGGAAAATTTAAGTTCGGCGTTTTTCATAAATACAAGAAGGACTCAAATAGACATTGAATATTTTACTTAAAAGTAACTTTCAACCCAACGTCTTTTTTTCGGAGTCCAAAATGTTTTTGTTGCATGCAGAAATGTAATTTCGTTTTCTCTGCAGGAGTTCATCAATTTCATAAATGCAACACATTATAGTTTGTTTATACATAGCATAAAGGCAAAAAAAAACGTTGTATGCAGTGTTATTTCATTTTAAATGTCAAACGGGTTTTGCGGCTCCCAGTGTTTTCTTTTCTGTGGGAAACGGGTCCAAGTGGCTCTTTCAGTGGTAAAGGTTGCTGACCCCTGTTCTAACCCATTCAGCAACTAAATACTAATGCCAGAGGTTGCCAACCACCAATGGGCTTTCTGAAATTCAATAACTCTAAATGTTAACAAAAATCCTGCTGGCAGCTCCGTGATAAAATTATGAAAGTACACTCATTATAAGTCAACCTAAAACCAAAGAAATCCTTGGTTATACCTTTTTCTATGACATTATCTTAAGTCTGCTTTCAAGCATTCTATCAAATATACATATGTAAAAAAAAATTTAATCAGAAAACATAAGTTGAATGTCATGGATTTTCTAACAATGCCAAACAAATGTCACAAGTGCACAAATAAGTAGTTACTTTTGAAGTTATCATAAATTTTGCTCATTAAGGAAACCTATTTAGCACAATCTTTCTCAATTACTTCATAGAATTCAGCAGCTTCATATGCTGTTTATTCATACGCACTACGTGAATTATCTGCATGACATTGGTCGACATAAACTTTAATCTGATTCTTAATTTTGATTTACAAATTTAAAAGCAGGTGTTTGCACATAGAATTATACAAGTATGAGTGCCGCAGAAGTATACGGGACTATTTTCCAAGCAATACATTTTCTACTTTGATGTCATCGTTACACTGCCTCGGATATCGTCTGCTCTCACTTCATTCCCCAGTCTCTGTGAAGACAATTCATTACAGCCCTTTTCTCAACAACGGGTAAATTCCCACATAACAAGCACTGGAGAATTTTAAAGCTAATTACCGAGTTAATATAGTCTTGCCTTTTAAACACAAGCATAGATGTGAGCTCTGTGTGTGGGGGGAATGCTCCCCACATGAGCATTTAGGAGAACAGCTGTTGTAGTGGTGTGAGATGGAAAAAAATAGCAGCCAAAGCTGCATAAAAAGCAGTGGGATTGCAACATTAGGAGAGGATTAGGTGAAAGTACTTCTTCAAAACTGAAACTTCGAAGACAATATTAAGGTCATTGCCATAGTTTTGATTACCATAGTCATCAATAAATATTGGATTACTGGTTGATAAAAAGCTAGAAGGAGAACATTTCAATCAGTCAAAAGTTAGAATGAATGTATTTCTCACTCAAAACTCCTCTAACACAGGCAATCCCTGCAATAGGACTGTTTAGGTTAAGGAATTTCACCCTTACAAAATTCACAAATTATTGCCCATGTAATAAAATCTACGTTTTATGGAAATCATGTGGGAAAAGAATTAAACATATAAACGTAAAATGTGAAGGTCATTTGTCTATTTTTTATTTTCAACTAACATTTCTTAAGATATGTGCAGATAATGTGGCTTTTTATCAGCACAGCAGCTTCATTTTGCTGTCCATCCGTTTCCTCTCCTCCCCAACTGCTCAAGAATTCTTCATAACATTTAACCTCGAGATATGTAAAACAAGAAGATAAAGTTTAAGTGCAACCACTGCTACTGATAGTTGGAGGTGCAAAGGGACCTGAAAGTCCTAGTTCAGGAATCCCTTAAAGTTAACTTGCAGGTTGAGTTGATAGCAAACAAGGCAAATAGTAATGTTGACATTCATTTCAAATGGATTAAAATATAAAGGATGCACTGCTGAGACATTTAAGACATTTGTCAAATGGCATATGGAATATTGTGAGCAAACTCGGGCTACGGAAGGGTGTGCTAGCTGTGAAGAGGGTCCTAAGAAGATTCACAAGAATGACCTCAGGAATAAAAGGCTTAACAAATAAGGTATGTTTCATTGGGCTGGGCTTCTACTCAATGGAGTTCAGAATGATAAGATGGATCTCATTGAAACCTACCAAACACTGAAGGGTCCAGATAGAGTAGATATAGCAAGGGTGTTTGCATTAGAAGGAGAATCTTTGGCTCAAGGGCATAACCTCAGGATGAAGTAATATCTCTTTAATATTAAGATGAGGTCAAATTTCCTCAACCAGAGGACACAAAAAGTGATGGAGTTAAGTCATTGTCTGTATTTAAGACAAATATTGCTAGGTTTTGAGTGATAAAGAGTTTGGGGATTGCAGGCAGAAAAATCAGGTTGAAACAAACCAATAAGCCATGATTTAATGATAGAGCAGACTCAATGGGCTAAATGTACCCATGTCTTATTGTTTGTGAAATACATAATTAAACTATCTTAATATTATTTGATATGTGTTGAAAATGTACACACTTCCATTCAAACTGAAGGCTAAAAGTTTGGGAAATAAGTTTCCGTATTACAGAAAAATTATGATATGGATTTTTTTTGCAATTGAACTCCTCTGTAACACAGGGTTTACAAGTAAAGATTGTCTGGAGTTTGGCAGAAGGAAGGCAATTCATTAATTTGTTAGAAATATCAAAAGATGGCTATTCATGTAGGTAGCTTAGTGGCTGGCAGCCATGTTGCATGTGCTAAGGAAGTATTATTTCTGAGAGAACTGGAAAGAACTAGGGTTACAATAGTAAGACGCTGAAGGATATCAACAAGGATGTTGTGGATTAAAGTACCTAATTATTTAAACACAGACATGGTCAAGCATGAAGAGGGTGAATCAGGTTAAGATAATCACCAGGTGGCAGCCTGAGTAAAAGTTCTCCAGAGAATTGATGAAGTATAGCTTTCTTGGCCACAGAGAATGGTTGGGGTTCGGATCATTACAGTTTAATTTGAACCGTTAATTGAAACAAAGCTGGGTGCAATGCTATGGGGGAAATCAACAGTCCCTGATAACCCCTTTTGGACTGCCCTAAAAATAAAGTATAAAGGACATAATAGGACAAGTAACTTCATTCTATAAATTTCCATGATTATGCAGTGAAAAGAAAATATAACATAGAAACATAGAAAACCTACAGCACAATACAGGCCCTTGGGCCCACAAAGGTGTGCTGAGCATGTCCTTACCTTAGGAATTACCTAAGGTTATCCATAGCCCTCTATTTTTCTAAGCTCCATATACCTATCCAGGAGTCTATTAAAAGATCCTATCAATTTCACCTCCACCAGCAGCCCATTCCAAGCACTCACTACTCTCTGCATAATAAAAATTTACCCCTACCATCTCCTCTGTACCTACTCCCCAACACCTTAAAACTGTGCCCTCTCGTGCTGCCCATTTCAACCCTGGGAAAAAGCCTCTGACTATCCACACGATCAATGCCTCTCATCATCTTGTACACCTCTATCAGGTCATCTCTCATCCTCCAAATAACCACACACACAACTGCACCTGGTATAAATATTTCATGAAAAACAATGGGTCATACCTCTTGTGAAGAAATGGTTAAAAGAAGTAAGCAACAGATAAATCAATGAATTCATTAATTTGCTCCCAGCGATGGCTTTGATTTTCCAAAAGAATGGCATCATAAATGTGAAGAACTATCTTAGGTACAATTCTTGGACAGCCACAATGGATATCATCTTGCACAATGCCTGTTAACCTGGCTGTGTATCAAAATTTGTAAAGGAAGCATTCTAGTATAGAGTCTCCTCATTCAATTATTTGACTTACTATGGAGGTCAATTAATTGAATGAAAAGACACTATGCTAGAATGCTTCCTTTCAGTTGTATTATTGTTGCAACAAATGATAGCTTTCTCACCAGGCTGCCAAACCGAAATGAAGAATTCCATCTGCATGAAGATCTATGATATGCAGGACATAGAAAATGCTTATTTTAACAATGGAGACTCAAGAAACTGCTGACGCTGGAATCTGGAGCAAGAAAAAAACCCATACTGCTGGAGGAACTCAGCGGATTATTTTAAAAGGTTGGTTAAAGTTTTGAGAAAGCTGCTTCTTCACCAACTTTCTATGTCTTGCCTAACAAAAGATTTAAATGCAATTTCCCAAAAGCTAATTTAGAAACTTCAAACCATTTGATAACCTTGTAAAAGATGGAGCAGTAATACACCAGCAATATTCATCTCAACGCTGTTGGAAATGCAGATCATTTCTTCCATTATTGTTAATTTCTAGTTCGATCAATATATAATGATTTTGCTTCTACCTGACTTCAAAAAAGAAAACCAAGTTGCTTGTTTTGTCTCTCCCATGTAATATAAAATAAAGACAAGAAAGATGGCACAGAAAATTGTTTCCTTAATTGAGGCCAGTTCAGGGCTGTGTGAAAGCAGATGGATTTTATTTATTCACTCATTTATTTTTCACGTAAATATTATTTCTAATTGCCCTTGAGAAGGAGGCAGTGAGCCACATTCCTCAATCATTGTTCATCAGGTGAAGGCACTCACACAATGTTGGATGGGTTGCACCAATTTTCTACAGCTAGTGATGATGGAGTGGGATTTTTTTTTAAGTCCACGGTTACCTGTGCAACTTGGATGTGTTCCAACGTAACTGCTGCACTTGCCCTTAGTAGTGATCAAGGAAGGGGCTGTGAAGTGTGTGTTGAAGTTGCCTCAGTACGTTTTGGAAATGGCACAGGTTGCAGACACTGTGCAGAGGAAGCAAGGGAAATTAATGCTTAGAATGGAAGACGTTGTTTTGCCCTTGGTGCTGCAAACGGGGCATTGCACAATGAGCAGCAAAGATAGTTTCTTATCACATTCAAATTATTGCCATCCACTGTTCATACGTACAACCAAATGAAACAACTTTCCTCTGGACCACAATGCACCCACAACACATATATCACACACAGCACATAAAGGAAAATATTATCACAAATACGATAAAATACAATTCAAAATGCATGTGACCTTACAACAGAAGTAAGGTCAATGAAGTAGCATCTGGTAATGATCAATCCTATGACACCTTTCTGAGGAACCTTTGAGTGACATCTTGGTGCTCAGACTCTCAGCCTCCTTCAACCATTAAAGCCTTCTTTTAAATAATGTGAAATATTAACCACTGGGGTGTTCTGTTATTGACATTATTTGATTCATTGATATCCCTCATACCAGTATGTCTTTATATCATCTCAGACCTTGGCATCCTTCCAAATACTGAGAGACCACTTGCAAACCACCGGCTGTGGTCCAGCTCAACATAGGATCAACATAACTTTAGCAATGCCTCTTTTTTATGAAGCCTAGGATCCATTATGATTTACTATCCACTCTCTCAACATGCACTGCCATATTCAAAGACTGATGTGCGTATTCACTCATGCATGCAATTGGAACCTGTAGTTTATATTTTGATGGTCTGTCTTTGGGCTGACTGTGCGATCTAGTGCTATTTCTGTCTCTGGGAAAGTTGAAAGCGGAGTTTATGGACTAATGGCGACGTGCAAATTCACGATCTGCTCCATTGCACATCACCAATTAAAGCATTGAGCAAAACTGAATTCGACGAGAGTGGAACGCGAGCGACTGTTTGCGTCATCTGCCTAGGTTTGACCGGTCTCCCTCTCCCTCTCACTCAATGTTGCCGGAGGAAGGAGCAGGAGTCTTAGGTCCATGTTGCAAGGATTGATCGGCGCAGCTCATGGGTGTGGGACCCTTCTTTGTGGTTTGGCGTTTGGTGTCTGTGACTTTGGACTTGTTTTGGAGGACTCTGTGGTTCATGTTGCATATGTTTCTGGTTTCTGGTTTCACTTTTCTTTTGCTGCTTGTACGATTTAATTGGGGCAACTCAGCATGGACTAGTTCTGCAGTCTGCAGTCAACAAATGACACGGTGCTAAACTGAACTGAACACTCCTAGACTATTTGATACTTAGATGTTTGGTATTCTGTGTTTATTCCTTGCATTTTTCCACTTCAATGGTTCCATTTAATATCAGAGAATGTATACAGAATACAACCTGAAATCCTTACTCCACTACATCCATTATACAGAAGAGAACCCCAAAGAATAAATGACAAAAACTTTAGAACCGTAAAGCTCCCTCCCACTCCACCACACAAGCAAAACAGCATCACCTTACCTCCCCACTTAATCCAGAAGGAAGCATCAGCACTCACCCACCGAGCAATAGCAAAGCACCCATGATGTGCAGTCCAAAAAAACTATTCTTCACCCAACTATTCGACATGCCACAGACTCTCTCTCTCTCACTAACAAGGAACAAGAGAACTGTTGCCCACTTCCGCAGCGAGAGGGGAGACCAACAAACAGATTGCTGTTACGATGTTAGAGTCTGCAGCATCACTTTTATTCCAAGTTTCTCCAAGTACAGATGCCTCCAACAGCGGCACTCACTGTCACGATGGTCTGCTCCCCCATGACGCCTCAGTTGGTGACACCGGCAATGAATTCGTTCGTCCACAGCTGCAGAGCTGCACCCTGAAGCCCATGATTTGTTCTTTATCTCATGTATTTGGTACTGTATTTGATGTTTTCTTTGATTGGGCTCCATGGTGTTTCTTTGATGCATGACAGCCTGTAGGCAGATGAATGTCAGGGTAGTATACCGTATACATACTTTGATAATGGATGTACTTTGAATCATCGAGGTCTTTCTGATCCTGCATATCCTAGGCAAATGAATGCAGTCAATCTTATGCCAATTCTGTGGGGAGAACAGGTTTCATTAGGTGCATTTAATGTCAGAGTAAAGTATATGATATACATCCCGAAATTCGTTTTCTTTGAGGACATCAACAAAAACAGAGGAGTGCCCCAAAGAATGAGTGATGGTTAAATCATTGGAACCCCAAAGCTCCCCCATACAATTCTTTTTCTTTCCTGTGACATAAAATCTTATAAGTATTAAATTTTTTGTGTTTATTGAGATACAGCATGGAATAGGCCCTTCCAGCACTTTGAGCCAAGCTGCACAGCGATCCCTCAAGTTAATCCTAGACAAATCATGGGGCAATTTACCATGACCATCTAAACTAACAACCAGTACATCTTTGGACTGGGAGGAAACAGGAGCACCCAGAGAAAACCCACGCAGTCACGGGAAGAATATACAAACTCCTAAAAGGCAGCAATGGGAATCTTAATTCCCCCCCACCCCCCCAGCTGTTACCACATATACCCTATTAGACAACATTTTGCATGTATTAGCTCTTAGGCTGATTCTACATTGCCAACCTGATTTAAAAGTCTCCACTCAAATCTTATTAGTTTAGTTCATTCTTATGATGGGAAAAATCAGGGCAAGGTCCTTCTTGTTTATTTCCTTTCCAGAAGCACTTTTATTGCATATGCATAAATAAATAATAAAAATAACAACTCAATTAAACTTACATTAAATTTGTTCAGGAAGAATTTTGCTCAAATGCCTGTGCAACTTTATAGTAATGAGAAGTTCTGAACATTTGCTCTAGGTTTAATGCAAGAAGTGTACACATCACAGTAAGTTTCATAACTTGCTAAGTTAACTTGGAAGCTTTCCTTTAGAATGGCAAGGACAGCACACTGAACAAAATGGAACTGCTGCATCTCCTTAAGGTTAGATATCATTGCTCTACAGTTTTGAATTGAATAGTGAACTCACTCACTGCTCAGGTTGCAAATCACCACCAAGTTGTTTGCCTTGGAGGTCAATTACATATGTATTTGCTGAACATGTGCAGTCTTATGTTTTTGAAGAACAAGAGATGTTCAAACGTTATAGTTCATTAAGATAGCAACTTACATTTATATGGTAGTGTTGGTACAGAAGACTTCCCAACTGTAAAGCACAGAGGCAGCTTACATAAGTAATATCCATGCCAAGCCCAACTGAAAGCTATCAGAACAGGTGGTTTCATAGTCCAGTATTAAAAATAAGTGGTTAGAGATACAGAAAGAATGAAGTGCAGCAAAATAAACCGTACTGATCACCATCAGCATCAGAGACACAGTGCATTAACAATGATCTGTAGGTCATTGTGAACACTGGGAAGCACAAGATCACAAATTTTATAATTGAATCCAAAGCTACTGGACAGTGGAAATCAATGGAAGTTAATAGTATTCTACCAGCAGATAAGATACAGCTACAATGCTGTATCTTTCCAGCATGAGCTACTTGAAGTTTCAAGAACCTGGAGGATGACAAATCCTCCAAGAGAGTTCTCGGATAGTTCAATTTGGAAATGAGGAAGGCAGGGATGAAAATAGAATGTTTATGGAGGTGAAGCCAAATTGGTTTTGAAAAGAAAGGGTAGTAATGCGGACTTCAAGTGATAGCATTAAATGGATAATAATTAATTGACCACCTGTTTTAAATTTCTGCTGATTTCACTTCCACTGATGTAACACTGAACACCACTGAACCCTGGCATTTAGCAGTAATAAAAAGAGGAAAATGCTGGAAACAACTCATGTTGATGCACCATGTACTTTGTTAAATAACGCTGAATATTAATCAGAGAAACAAAGACTCAAAGACCTCACTGCAGGAAGATGAGAATTTAAAAAAAAAGAAATTCTTCTCACAGAAGGATGATTCATTGCAAGGTCTAACATAGAAAAGAATACACAGAATAAAGAATGGTAACAAATATAACAAATGCCAATGTGATGAAGCATAGGGGGACAGTTTGGTTTGGAATGTTGTTGTTCATTTCAATTGTTTGCATGATTTGTGTTGTTTTTCTCCTCTGGTGCTTGTTGGTCTTTTATATTTTTTCTTTAATTAGGTTCTTTCAGGTTTCTTGCTTTGTGTTTACCTGTGAGCATACATATCTCAAGGTTGTATAATTTTTACATTCTTTGATAATAAATATACCTTGTATCTTTGAATTCTAGAAAAAAATGTGAACAGGCTGAAAAAGATATTGACAAATGCTTTCCCAATTTTTGGATCCTCTAGATTTGATATTAAATAGCAGCCATGAAGCTGGATTGAGCCAAGATCAGAGGAATATAAAAGTTGCTTGGACTAAAAAAGATCACTTCAATTTGTATTAATATTATGGTGGAGAATGTTTGACAAAGAGGTGGAGCTCTGTCACCATCACAGAACTCAAGATGTAAATAGAATTCAAATAACCTAATATTATGGAGTGAGGTGTATATTTCTATCTGGGATACGCTTTAATGAAGCCAATGGTACAGAATTTGGAAAATGATTGGGATACAATTCAGCATGAATACCCACATGACAGTTCAGAAGGAATTTCAATGAAAATTACGCTGATGGTTTTTGGTGCAGAATTGGCCAGAATTTAGTCAGCAGCAAAGCAATAGTACTTAATACAGAAACAGCAGGAAAATGTTTCCGATCGTCTTTTCCTAGCTGGAAAGTTAATGCAATCCTTGAACAAAATTATACTCTTATTTAAACTTAATCCTCAGTTGATGATTCAAGACATTATAGAACATCTTGACAAAGCTATGAGGATGTATGAAATGCCAGCACTAATCTTAATAGCTGAAAACAATCAGAATATACACATTTCTTTAAGTGAAGGTACTCTAATAGCCAGTATCCAAAAAGTAATGCTCAAATACAGTGTACAGAAACAGATTATTGTTCTTCAAAGTGTAATACTTATAATGAAGGTTGAACGTTGAAAGGTCCAGCAATGCAGTTTGGACTTACTTAAGAATTATCAGTCATCAGACATCAAAATTATGTCATCATTGCTTAGCATGATCTTACATGAATCACAAGATCTCAAAATGTCTTGCACACAATTACAGCAAGGAAAAATAATTTATTTCAGAAAACATTTTATATAGGTTCCTAGAAACGTGGAATCAAACTATTGCCTAGAATTTCCGGTCAACAACAAAGTAATGTTCTTAATACAGAACATATCTCCCCCCCACAAAAAAAAACAGGAAAGTCAATGCAATCACTAGTATTTGGCTGAGAAACCAGTCACACAGGAAAATTTCTAGGCAGCATTCAATGAAAGTAATAGCATCATTTTAATTAAAATTTATACAAGTTAACTATAATGTGTGTGTATATATAAAACACTTTTCATTTTAGGGCCAGATATTTTGCTAAGCACAAATTATGGGTTGGCATTTCATCAAATATTCATTTAGGACTTAATACGACAAAGAGTACAAATTTCAGACTATTTTATAGAGGGTTAGCTTGCGAGTAAAAATAATTTTGTTTCAATTTGAGTGGCCTTCCTTGTGTTCACCGGAGAAAACTGCCAAAAGCACATCCTAAAGATGAAGATCGAACTACTGACAGGATTTCTGGGATTCCCATGTTAAATTACAGATGCATAAAAATCCTAACTGCATTTTGTTCGCAGTAAAGTAATTCCCACTGAATGTTGACAAACTTCAGTGAACTAACCAGCCCGAAACATTTTTAAAAAAGTTTATGAGAAATCTGCTAAGACAATCATCTGGTCCTTCCAAAATACTGCTGACTTTCTTAACTGCTTCCTTCGTTGGAAAATGCTTATGTCAATACATTATTCAATAGAATCATTGGACTATGAATGCAATATGTTAAAGTTACTAGATATGATATTAAGGACAAAATGACTGAACATTATTGTGATAACAGTACTCACAGACAGAAAAAGGAATCATTGTGACGTTCCTATCAATCAAGGTTGAAGACTGCTGTGGATGACGGAGATAGATTTTATGTACAGTCTGTATATTATTTGTAGGTAACTGTTCTCTCATTGCAATTTTCCACAGAAATTGTCAAGGTCTTATTCAAAAAGTTGCTGTAAAGTTTATTTCTTCTTTACTCAGTGAGTAATTTGATGTATTACCAAGCAATTGATTGGTGTGATTCTCTGCCTCAAAAATCATTGGCTGACAGTTTTCAGAAGCCAATCTGGTTGGACAAAACCAACCAAAATTACTGCGCATTTTTAAAATTCTTTATATATAATTACCTCTGTTGTACTTTGAAAAAGTAACAAGTGGCAAGGGATTGCTATATTGACTTCCATAAGGCAATCAACAAATTTTCATTTTAAAAGAGTTATTTTTGTTGTTAATCCTATTATCTGAAATTGATGAAGTCAGTGTTAAATCATGAAGGCAGTACAGTGCTTTATCCGTTGATGAGGCACTGTTCTTGAACTTCATGAGATGTATGTGGAAAACTGGCTCAAAGAGGTTATAGTAGGATTAGATGGACAGTCACTTAATTAGTACAGTAAGTCTTGTTGGTAGAAACACAGCTTTGTGAAGGAACATTGACAAATGAGTGGGAGATGGCAATCAATGCAGTCACTGTGGGTAGCATCATTTTAGATTAAAGAAAGTAGACAGTAATGGTGAGAAGATACCAACTGCATATAAACAGAGAGATTTCATTGGTTCAGTATAAGGATAATGAAACAAATATACAGATACAAAAACAGTTAAATGTACTTATCAAATGATGCCCTTTACCTCAAAAGGTCTGGAAATCACTTAATTAAGAGTCATGCAGAGATATGGATAAAAAAAAAATTGGGTGTACTGTTTTCAGTTCTGGGAACTGTACCAAAAGAAGGATAATCAAGTCCTGGAGAGATACAATACACATTTACTATAACTGCTTTGGAGCTGAGGAGGACATGTCTGCATAAACACATCCTGTTTGTTTTGGTTTGAATATACTGTTGAAAGGGTCATCCAACTGTTGAAAATTACAACTAGGTAGATAGAGTATAGAGACTTTCTTCTCATGCAGAACTCCATGCCAGGGAGCAGGATCATAAAATTAGCGCAAGGTACTTCACAAGTGCTTTCAGGAAGAAAATTTTCAAAAGTTTACTAGAAAACAGAATTCTTCCTTAAAAGCACGATGAGGTTCAATTACTTTCAGATTTTTAAAGGTCCATTTAATGTCAGAGAAATGTATACAATATACATCGTGAAATGCTTTTTCTTCACAAACATCCACAAAAACAGAACTGCCCCAAAGAATGAACGACAGTTAAACGTGTTCCCCCCACAGCTCCTCCCTCCCGTGCGTAAGCAGCAGCCAGCACCAATCTCCCCTCCCCCCAGCAGCAAAAAAAAAGCACTACTACCGAGCACTCAAGCATGAGCAAAGTAATCACAAAGACAGACTTGCAGTTACCCCAAAGACTTTGTGTTTCATCTGGCATTCAACATATCGCAGACTCAGTCTCCCTAATAAGCAAGAATGAAGTGTCTATTTTCCCAGCCAGTTAACAAAACAACTCACTGGTTTACGATGTTAAAAAGTCCTTTACATCGCTATTTTTTTTTAGCTCTGTGCCTGAAGATCGCAAAGATCCCAGGTCTTCAGGCGCACAGCAGCAGTAGATTTTCCGTCTCCCCCGACAACACACGGATCTCCTGCCGTGATACCAACCCTCGATCCGCCCAACTCCAGAGCCCCGAGATCTTAGGCCTTCAAATACGAGCAGGACTCTTAGGCCAAACCCTTGACATCCTGAAACTCCGAGAACAGGTCCCATTCCCGCAAAGAACCAAAGTCAGCATGTAACTCTAGGTCAGGGTCTTCAAAAGAACCCTGAAAGGGAAAAATAAAGATATTAAAGATAGAAATAGAGCTGCTTCCAAAGATGCAGGTAAAGGAGTCACCATTTAGTGCCATCTCAACTCTGCCTCCGTACGTTTTAAAACTGAGATTGATAAAAGTTTGTGAGACAAATGTATCAACGTTGATGTAACCAAATGGGATGGTATAATGGCGAAGACCAGACTTGATCCAACTCAACAAGAAAATTTACTCCATGGATGAATGGCTTACTATCGTATATTCCCAAAATAAAGTAATGGCCCATTTACCCGAGTATTCTATAACCCTTCATTCAGTTTCACACATGTACTGTGTAATTATTTCTGAATATCCAGCATGGAATAGATTTGCAAGAAAGGGAGACACACCACTGAGTGAATAACTAGATTAAGCTAACTATTCCAGTCTAATTAGAAATGTCCAAACATGTTACAAATGCTAAAAAATTGAAAGTTAATCTAATTCTTTCTTACAACATAGAAGACAAATCATCCACCTGGTTTACACTGGCTTTCATGTGTTACGTATCCTGTAACTGGATAACTTACCAGCAAAGATAGAGAGGTCTGTTGAAGTCTGATGTCACTATTTTCAAATGTTTTTATTTATAAAGGGGCACAAAAGTAAGGTTAATGCAAACATTCAGATAATGCACATCACCAATACGCAATCTAAAGCCCGGATATAGTCATAATCATCATTAATCTCGGCTGTTGTCTAGGGGATAATATTTTTTTGTCCATTGGAAATCTAAAGAGTCATTCAGAAGTCTTTCGAGGAATTGTTGGGTTTCACGTGTCTTAGAGGGATCGGTGAGAACGAAAAGAAGACTTGCTCGTATCTTTTTGACCACTCCGTTAAAATCAGGAGAGCGTTGGTTTCCCCGTTGTTAGTTCAAAGTCCTTCTCGGTATTATCAGCCACCCGCTCCCCAGGCAAAGGGGTTAGGAGCACACGTGGCGTTGAGTGGCTTCCAGCTCTCCCGGGAGCGTTGAGCGAGCAAGTTCCTCTGGTGCATCACTAGGGTACTGCCTCCTGCAGTCCGCTTTTATCTTTACTTGCAGAGTTGTAGCTGTCCATCAAAGTAGGGGGATGCAATCTCCACCCCCACATGGCCCGAGGGTGTTCAGGTTCATGGTAGTTGTCACTTAGCCGGGACTTGCACGTGACACAGGTGCCCCTAAGAACAAATAGTCAAAACCGTTGCATTGTCTCTCACTTCCAAGTCCCGAATTAATAGCGATCTTGCGATTCTCCGGAAGGAGGGGGCTGCTCCCCCTCAGAGCTGTGGTATATTCATAACACATGGCATTCCACTACCTCTTATTTCCATGTACTATTCAACTTCTCCAAGTGCCCTTCAACTCTCATATAACACACATGGCAGAATTTGACTATATGCATTCTTATCTCATCCACCATTGATCAGCTTGTGATCTGTTGATGTGATTTCAATGTGACTACTGCTAGATCATTAATAAAACAGAAAATTATACTGCCCACATAGAGCAGATTTGCTTAAGACACCTACCACAAGGCAAACTTAAGTTAAAACACAGAAGAATGGATACCAAAACATTTGGTCTTTCAAGTATAATATTTGCACTATTTTTCTAATATATGGAAAGAAAATCTGCTCAAAGTATGTCATTTATGCACAGTGTTTCTTTATCTCACTTGCTTATAAAGCTCTCAAAATAATTTCATTTTGGTTAATATTTATGTAATTATAAAGTCATTTTATCCATTCCTTTATTTCCTTAGATGGATTTGTGGCTTTTTCTGAAGTTTTTGTTGTTTTTTTTAAACTGCCTCAAGGAGGTACTTCCACTGTTGAGTTTCCAAAGCTTAACATCTGGGACTAACTGAAAAGCAGCCAATATATTGACATGCCTCTGCCAAACCTTGCAGACCAACACACCACAATGACGACCCCACGACATACCCCTCTCATGAAATAAAATTTCATCTTAAGACACTTCATATTTTTACCTCAGAGTTTAACATATGCAAAAATATATTTGTCCTATTATATCTTGTTCTGTCTATAACACAGAATAAATAGTTAAATAGAATCTTGGTTACAAACTAGAACTGTCAAGGTAAGATTTTTAACCATACGTATAGATTTCATTCAAAATACCTTGATTATTTTCTGTGCTTTTTTCTCCATCAAACGTTATGCAGCTGTGGGTGTACTCCTAGAAGCAGAATGGAGGTAATTCCTAACATGCCTCACTTAAAGCAGAGACCACTTCCCTTCCAACAATCAATTATTTGTCCAGAGTCACTGAAAATACATGTACAGTTTGAAAAGAACCCCAGGTACCAGACTGAAAGGAAGGCTTAGTTTGTTAATAGTTCTCATAGTTAATAGTTCTCTAGCAGCAAATATTTTACCTGGAATGAAGAAAGTAGCTATGGCTTTAAGTGCAATCAGACACTTTTCAGAATTAAAAACACCATTATTTTTCAGGATGGGGGTGTCAATTTATTTATTGTCCATCCAAAATTATCTCTGAACTCTGCAGCTTTTCCAGAGAATTCACATCCATTGGTCACAAGGGATATGCAAGGTTTAGTCCTGATAGCAGTGATATCTCTCAGTTGGGATAGTGTGCAACCAAGAAAGAAAGCTACAGACGACAGTGCTTGATATGTTTATAGCCCATTCTCTTTAGCAGCAGGTGGGTATCATATCAAACTGATGAACTTTAACAAAGAGCTCCAAATGTGCTCTGTGGCCAATTCCATGATTTACAAGTAGATATTAGGTCTTCTAAACATGAAGATAATACTGGTATTGAGACACTCTGGTCAGGAACATGAGCTTGAATCTTCGAAGTCTAAAATTAAGTAAAGCCCAGTTAAAGACAATTGCAATCACAAAACTATTGGATTGCTGTAAAATATTGGAGATCTTCACAGGAAACCACCAGATTCAAAAAGAGTTACTTTCCCCAAGCAGTAGGGCTGATCAACAAATCCACCCACTAATCCGCCCCTCCACACCTGTCATCACCAATATTTTATCTTTTCCTGCCAGAGTCACCTTATGTACAGACATTCCTGTGCCAAGCATTACTTTATAGACATGCAATCAATGGATAATATGCTATTTTATGTACTGTTTATATTTTTGGTATTTTATTATTATTGTGTTTTCTATCTTATTGTTTTTTTTGTGCTGCATCAGATCTGGAGTAACAATTACAGTGGATTCAAGTTCATTGGTTCATTGGGATACATCAGGAGCAGTACATTTTTGCACAATTAAATGTGCTGCCCCAATTAGCTAAAATTTTGTGGAAAGTTAAAAACATGAAAAAGACAAACTACCATTTAATCAAGTAACAAATGAAATACAGAACAAATTAGAACACTGACCTTATAACTACAGTACTATAAACCTGTAGTTCCTAATAGTTATTTACCAAGGAATTCATCCAATGTACATTGCCATGTTCTTTTGATAATGGACTGCTTTCATACAATGCTTTCAACAACTGCATCCTCCAAATCTTCAATTTTATTGCAACACTCAAATGATTGTCAATACCTTCAAATTCTTCATAATTCCAGACTTGAAGTAGTGTAATTGTTTCATTTTCACTCTCAGTTGATTCCTTGATTCTAAATGCTTGAAACCAAAGTGAGCTAAATAGTTCTGAATTGTCATACCGTTTAATTCTCACCAACTCTCAGTGACAAAAATCACTGCTTTTTGAATGGAAACACATGCACCTTAAGCTATTTAAAAACTGTTTGCTCTATGCACAGTGTAGTGTTTAATGGCTATACAAGTGCACACCACTGACACTAGTTAGAAACTTAGCAACAATCTCCTGTCCCAATTAAACAGCATAGTATCCCAAATAAACCAAGGAATCTCAGCTATTTTCTCAATTAGTTTTTGTTCTTTAAGAGTTGTCACAATGAAGTGGATCCCCTGATTAACTGATGTTCCAATTAAGTGGATACCCTGAATAACCAATGGCCCAATCAGCCAGAATCCACTGTATTTTATTCTCTTTTAGACTCGTGTACTGAAAATGACATCACACAAACTTGAATCTTGAAGTCTGTCTTCCTTACTGGCCCAATCAATGTGATGACAAACTCACCAAGGTGGTTGACTCTTAAATATTTCTTCAGTTAGAAATGGTCAACAGTATCTGTCCAATCACTGTGATGATATTAAGTATGCTGACCACAAAGTTCTAAACTCAAACAAAGAACTTAAACCCCATCAGATATAAACAGTTGTCTGACTAAAGGGAGGTTATACTGTAACTATCCAACCATCAAAAACCAGTTCACTTCCCTGTTTATTCTCCATAGTGAGTATAGCTGCCAATACCCACCATTAAGCACTTGGTCCTTCCCGCCTACCAAACAGAAGATACTTCCAGGAACAAAGTAGTTCAAAGCACAGTGTCTGTAGAACGAAACAGACTGGGGGATTGGTCAAAGAAGTGGTGGATGGAATATAATGTAGCGAAGTGTGTAGACACGTACTTTGGAAGAAGGAATAAAGCCATGGACTATTTTATAAATGGGGTGAAAATTCGCAACTCAGAGGTGCAGAGGGACTTGGGAATCCTTGTGCAGGATTCCCTAAAGGTTAACTTGCAGGTTGCATCAGTGGTGATAAATGCAATGTTAGCATTCATTTTAAGAGGACTAGAATATAAAAGCAAGGATGTAACGCTGAGGCTTTAAAAGGCAGTGGTCAGACCACACTTGGAGTATTGTGAGCAATTTTTGGCCCTTTATCTAAGAAAAGATGAGTTGGCATTGGTGAGAGTCCAGAGGAGTTTTACAAGAATGATCCCAGGAATGAAATGGTAAACATATGAGGTGTCTTTGATGGCTCTGTACCTGTACTTGCTAGAGTTTAGAAGAATGGGGGGGGGGGGGTAAGGGACCTCACTGAAACCTATTAAATATTGAAAGGTCTGGCTGGAGAGGATGTTTCCTCAAGTGCGGTAGTCTAGGACCAAAGAGTACAGCCTCAGTTCTGAGGGATGTTCAATATTAAGTAAAAATTTCTTTAGCCAGAGGATGGTGAATCTGTAGAATTCTTTGCCATAGATGGCTGTGCAGGCTATTAGTCATTCGGTATATTAAAGATGAAGGTTGATAGGTTTGTAATTAATCAGGATGTCAAAGGTTACCAGGAGAAGTCAGGAGAATAGGGTTGAGAGGGATAATAAACCAGCCATGATGGAATGACAGAGTGGGCATGATGGGCCAAATAGCCTAATTCTGCTTCCAGGTCTTCTGGTCTTAAGCCCTTTCTTCATAGGATAATCTTCCTTACTGATTATCCATATTCTTTCTGACGACAATTTTGGCCAAACAGATTGGGGCACATGATCAATTGACTTCAATCTTATGTTCCAATTTGAACACTTACAATAGCCCAACCAAGATTAAGAAACTCTGTTTTGGATGTTGATTCAAAGCCAAATCAATCAGGAAATAACAAACTATAGCTACATAAGACAATTTTATCTGAAGCCAGACATCAGCAATCCTCTTAACTCAATCCATTTTATATGTTGTTTGCCAAACCAGATGACTTGCAACTTCTAAACATCATCAGTTTCTCCTCACAATGCTCAAGTTGATATGGTATCAATAGCTTCTTTTTCTAGAATGAAGAACAAATGTAATTTCCAAGCATGATACAAATGAAGAAACTGATAATTAGATTGAAGTATTTAACATCATGCACATAATTGTAGTTTAAGATCTGTTTCAGCCCTTGTGATATATTGGAACAATACAATAATGTGGATATTTGTATTTTATATAGGAAATGCTCACTGTATACTGTATTAGGTAGTTAAGAAACTCGCAAACCAATAGGATAATTCATAGTAATTTCAATTAACCACTTTACTTGGGTTGGTACTTGAATGGAAAATTCCTACATTGTAGAAATGAAACCAAATACTGAGAAGTTGCTTCAGGTGATATCCTGTTCCTTGAGTTACTGTACTGATGCAGATTTTGCTCAAGCATTTAACAAAGAATCACTGATATGACTTGAACTTCTCCACTCCAAACCCACCCCCATGAACATCCTCCATTCAAATACAATGAAAATTTAATCCTTATCATATAATGTGCATGCATGTATGATATATTTTTAAAAGAAAGATCCAGACTGAACAACATTATTCTGATGAAATTGTATTTAAATTAAATTATATCATCTTCCGCTCAAGGCTGTCTGTATGTTCCAGTCTTTATTTGCTTTTCCACATAGCTGTTAAAATATTATAAGAATTAGAGTTACCTACTTACTGGTTTGTTGCCTTCAAACTTGATGGCCTGCTCAGTCAGCTTGGTGACAGCACAGTGGCTCGACATATTATAGATCAAACTTACCAGAAGAAAGCAAGTGAAATCAAGAAATAGAACAACTTTGCAGAAAAAAAACTTGTTGAGTTTGAGTGAGCGAGTTTCACTGAAGTCCACGCAAATGCCATAACTTTACAACTGACTGCAAGATCTCAACAAGGCTGGCATACACAGCTTCAAAACTGAACAAGGGAATAGGAAACCAGAGACCAAACAACAGATATTTGGATATTTCTTTTCTGCAAATAATTTGTTTTGAAATGCAAGATGGAAAACAAATGGGAATAAACCAGAGTCAAAATACTAAGTTTGTTAAATATCCCAATGTGACTGTTGAAGTTTGCAAATCATTTGCATGGTTTCATTTCTGTACTTACAGTGCACATATTTAATATACTTCAATAATAAGAGCTTAATAAAAGCAAATCAAATATTGTACAAGCCCTGCAAGGTTATATATGAACTGCTAATGGAAGGCACTTTGAGATTACACCTAAACAAAACATAAATATTTTTAGTACAGTGCACTAAGTTCATGTTGGGCATTTTATAAAATAAAATTAATTGACTCAAGCTGTTAGTTGAAAGGTTTTCAATTCCAAGGGCCGAATATAAATTTTGTTTAACCCAGAAGGCTTCTTTAGTACACATTATTATTGGAAAAAATCTGGAGAAACTGCACCAAAGCAGCTGGAGACTGACAACCATTAGGTGAGAAAGGCACAGCTAAACCTTTCAGCAATTTAATGCTGCTTCACCAGCAACTGGAAATCAGGTCTTGAAGATTTCTGATCTGTATCAATTGGCTGTGTCCTGAATATATTTGCAGAAAGCTCTTCAAAAATGAACCTCGATTTATATTGGCCTTGCCTTACGAATATACTAAAATAGCTTTCATCCAATAAATCTCTTTTGAAATGGAGCTATTTTATATTTATGCAAATACAGAAATCAATATCCACACAGCAAGATCTTGGGAACATTCAACATGATTCCATTTCTGTTTTGAAATAGTCTATTTCACAAGCCAATTTCTAATTCTTGCCCTTACAAGACATGTAAATCATTTTGTGATTTATCAACTGTTGAAATCTCTCCCCATTGAGAATGTCACTGCAGAAATAGAGAGGCCATAGGAGGTCCAACAATTTGCTGACAGCCCGAATATGTGTGGGTTCTTCAAATCCATACAAACATTTAATCTGCCGTTCCACTTCAAGCCAAGCCAAGAGTGGAAATGAACTTATTAAGAATGCTCACTACAAAGTTGGATGGGGGATTGGCATGTCCAAATTTTAAACTGTATCACTGGGTATTTGTATTAAAAAGTCTTAGCTATTGGATGGAGGAGGATGGAGTTTCGTCATGGAAAAATATAGAACAAGAGCTAATAGCACCAATAAGGTTGAAGGACTTTCTCCTTATAGGTACGTCTACCAAAAAATGTGATTTTGTATTACGGTTCAATTTTAACCCATATGCTACAAGTGTTTAGAGCAGCAGAGAAATTCCTAAAATTTAAAAGCGAATGGTGCAAATCATCTCCATTATGGAACAATAATCATTTTCTATCTGGGGGGAAACCATTCACTAACAGAACTTGGGAGGATAAAGTTATTCCTACTCTTCAAGATATTAATGGGCGTACTATCCTTAGCTTTCAAGAACTGCTATATTGATATAATATTGATAAACACTCTCTTTTCTTCTACTTTAGAGTAAGATCAGCTTGTAAAGCCTATGGGGTTCCCTGAGGGTCAGATTTAAAGGACCATCTTGTTTTAAGTTGGATACAGAGTGCTCCAAGACAGATAGTGTTGTAGCGCCTCATTTCCTAGCGTATCCGAACCGACTCACAATTAGATAGCCTACGGGGGTTTGCGAGCACAGAGCTTTGGAGCCTCTTCGCCATGGGGGGCCGGTTGACAGAGGCTTAAAAGTGAGGCTGAAGTTTTCGAATAAAGTTTTTTCCTTCGACTGCAGTACCGACTCCGTGTCGTAATTTTAGCGCTGCTTGTAGCACACCGCTACAGTGTCATATATCCATGACAAATTAAATTCCCAGAAATATATGCCCACATCAGGAATGAAAGCCTGGGATAAGGACATATCTGAATTAGGACAAGACTCAGACTGGGATGCGATTCGGGATAATGCTGCTGGTGCTTCGAAAAACCCAAATCATCGGTATATACACTTGAAATTTTGTCATTGAGCATATCTAACACCAAGAATTAGACATCAAATCAGACTGGTTCCTGACCCATATTGCTCATTTTGCCCCCATAGAACCGTTGGCTCTTTTATACATAGTATATGAATGATCAGGGGCTTTTGGTTTGTTGGGGAAGGTTATCAGTACTCTTACAGAACTAACGGGGGTATAATTACTAATGGACCCCACTGTACATCTTCTAAATGATGACTCCCACCTTTCCCTTATGGAAAAAACACGTAAAATCTTGTTGGCAGGCTTGACTGCAGCTAAGAAAATTGCAGTCCAGCATTGGAAACCTCCTCATGATATTTCAAGTACTCACTGGCTTCAGAGCTTTTTGGACATTTCTTACCTGGAATTATCTGCAAGAGTAAATGATGCACGACCAAACACAATCTTAATGTGGACAAATTTGATATCTAACTTAAAAGATCTTCTGTTAAAATAGGAATGCTCTGTCTGCGTATGCACTACTATTCAGTTGGTTGGTGGAGGGGAGAGGGATGGGGGGGGAGAGAGAGGGGAGGAGGGGGGGATGGGATGAGGGTTGGGGGGTGGCTGGGTTAAACAGCCAAAATGCAATTGGCAACTGGTTGTATTGAATGTAATTTGTTGTTGTTGCAATATAAATTAGTGATTAAAAAAAGAATGCTCACTACAAGAAGCACTTCAAAGAACTCAGCCACGAGGAAATCTGCAGATGCTGGAAATCCAAACAACACACACAAGATGCCGGTGGAATGCAGCAAGCCAGGCAGCATCTATAGGAAGAAGTACAGTCGACATTTCGGGCCGAGACCCTTCGTCAGGACTAACTTAAAGAAAAGATAGTAAGAAATTTGAAAGTAGGAGGGGGAGAGGGAAATCCCAAATGATAGGAGAAGACAGGAGGGGGAGGGGTGAAGCTAAGAGCTGGAAAGGTGATTGGCAAAAGGGATACACAGCTGGAAAAGGGAAAGGATCATGGGACAGGAGGCCTAGGGAGAAAGAAAGCCTCCAACCTGATGGCATGAACATTGATTTCTTTAGCTTCCATTAATGCCCCTCGCCCCTTCTTACCCCATCCCTTATTTATTCCCCCCCTTTTTTCACTGTCTCTCTGCCCTTCTCACAATCACTCCTTGCCTGTTCTCCATCTCCCTCCGGTGCTTCCCTCCCCTTTCTTTCTCCCTAGGCCTCCAGTCCCATGATCCTTTCCCTTTTCCAGCTGTGTATCCCTTTTGCCAATCACCTTTCCAGCTCTTAGCTTCACCCCTCCCCCTCCTGTCTTCTCCTATCATTTGGGATTTCCCCTTCCCCCTCCTACTTTCAAATCTCTTACTATCTTTTCTTTCAGTTAGTCTTGACGAAGGGTCTCGGCCCGAAACATCGACTGTACTTCTTCCTATAGATGCTGCCTGGCCTGCTGCGTTCCACCAGCATTTTGTGTGTGTTGTTTCAAAGAACTCAGCTACAGTTTTGTACTTGAAGTGAATGGCCTCGACTCCACTCATTTCTTACCAATTTGGTCCAGCTTTGCTGCCATTCCTCTCTGATAAGAAGCAAAGAAGACTACATTCTAACTAAAAAACAATGCCTCAGAAACCAATAATGTTCCCGTCAAAGTTTTAAAGCTCAGCAGTTAAGAGCAGTCAGATCTACCAGCTCACAATCTCCATCACAGGGAGAAGACTTATAGGGGCAGAAGCAGTATGGTAGCATGGTGGTTAGCAAAATGTTTTACAGTACTTGTGATCACCAAGGTTCAATTGTTGCTGCTCTCTGAGAACTTAGTACATTCTCCCCAAGACCACATGGGTTTTCTCTAGATGCTACACTTTCCTCCAAATTCTGAAAACACGTGTTTAAGGTAATGAGTTGTAAGCATGTTAGCGTCAGGTGACAACACTTGTGAGCTGTACCCAGCAGAATCCTTTATTTGCGTTAGTCATTGACGCAGACAACACATTTCACTGTATGTTTTGATGGACATGAGATTTAAAAAAAAAGGCTAACTTTTAAGGGAATTCAGTGATGCTATAAATGTGATGTTATTCAAGAAATGAGACATAAAATTAAAATGGGACTTAGACTCATCAAATTAGTATCAGGGTCATCTTCCTAATGACTGAACAAGTGTTCACCAAACTGCTGTGTGAATTCCATCCATCTAGAGGCATCATGGCATGATATTCAATGTTAAACAACTCCAAGAATAATGCAAGGGAGGACCAACCATTATATGTGGCCTTTTTCAACTTCAAAAACCTCTAGAACCAAAGTCACCCAACATTTTGGGTATATTCAAAGGTCAAAGCTCTGAATCATCAGTACAGTTACCCAGCCATAAGAAAGGAATGGCCTTGTACTCAACAAGTGCAAGGCTAAGCTTCTGTACTAATCTGGAAACAATAGATCACGGTGGAACCCTGTGAAACAAGGACAACTTCTCCAATCTCAGGAGCTACTTTCTATTCCACCTGTAGATGAGTCTGTGCTTCCCAGATTAGCTTCTTTTATTACCTCAGAGCCCAATAGTATCTGAAAATACGGGTGCCACAGAAGCATAGTGGTTATCACAATTACAACTCAGGGCATTCTGGAGTTTAGAGTTCAATTCGGGCACTGTTCTGCAAGAAGTCTCTGCACATCCTCTCTGTGGAATGTGTAGGTTTTCTCTGGGTGCTCCTGTCCAAAGACCTGGGTATGTCAATTGGTCTTTGTAAATTGACTAGTGATTAGGTTAGAGTTAATTGGGTTTGTCAGGTGTTGCTGGGGCAGCGTGACGTGAAGGGCCAGAGGGATCTACTCTGCCCTCTATCTCTAATTAATTAATTAAAAGAGGCAGATGCTAGAAATAAAGACACTCAGCAGACCAAATAGCATCTGTGGAAACAGAAACTGAGTTGACATTATAGTTAAAAGAGCCTTCATCAGAAGTGGGAAAGTACATAACAAATCTCATTCTTTTTCTTATCTGTTCATTTTACTTTATTTTATTGTTATTTAGAGATACTGCACAGAATGGGCCCCCTCCAGCCTTCAAGCCACACCAAACAGCAACTGCTGACAAACCAGATTTAACCCTGGTCCAATCATGGTACACTTTACATGAACCTACCCGGTACATCTTTGGACTGTGGGAGGAAACTGGAGGTCCCAGAGAAAATCCACACACTGCATGGAGAAGGTGTATAGTGTCTCCTTGCAGAGGATGCCAGAATTGAACTCCGAACTCAGACGCCCCGAGCTGCAATAAGTGTCACACTAGCGACAACCCAAATGTGGCAACCAACTAACCTAAACTAGAATGGAGAATTTTTCACAAGTGCAAGATTCTTAATGATACATTTCCCATACCATTCCTGATCAGCACAAGGCAGCTCAGTAAGAGAAAGATTGTCTCTTTACAGTTTTGAGTGAAAAACATGACAGCAAAGGAGAATTTTAGAAGCAATAATAATAGCAGATAAATGGGGCATGCTTATAGAAAGGCTTTAAATTGGGGTAAGGGTAATTTTGCTTGCTGAATACATTATTTGAGGTAAAGTGTAGTGTATGCTGCTGCATGAAGGAAGTATTTCAGTTTTTGGAAGCATTCAATGCGAAGACATCATGGATTTCAACCAAAGTTACCACTTTGGGTGGTGGAGGTGGGCTGACTAATCTTTGTGCCTCCCCTACTTCAGGGAACAAAGTACTACATTATAGAAAATTCTACAGAACTGGGTTCTCAATGTCCAATCAGAACCGTGACCTTAATTACTGCCAATTTTCCAATATGCTTATTGCTACCATATAATTACTTTCGATAAAAATATTCATTTCAAATGTTACATAGCACAGAAAAAGCATGAAGACCCGTGGGATGCCAAAATATCTGGCTAGCAACCCAAAGCCCAGCCGTTTCAGCGTTCTCAAATATAGCAGCTGGACTAAAGAGGCAATTTAATAGAATACGATACCCTCCTCACATACCCAGCAAACAAAAGAGAACCAGACTGATAATGGATGAGCAATGAATATATATATATATAATTGAATGTTTCAACATCCCGTAAAAAGACACACTCATTGTGGCCTTCATTATGCTCATTTGTGCCATGTTAATAGGCAACTTTACTATGAATGCAACCTTTGAGAATGCTGTTAAAAGGTATAATTACATCAGAATGAAAACAAGCTTAGATCTGCTTAAACTATGTATTTTACTTACTATTTTTTCCAACTGAGAATCATTCATTGTACTAAGCATTATATAAACATACCCATGGTTACTCTTCCTTCTTAAGTCCATGAACACATTGTTTTCTCCAAAAACCATGATTATTTTTTGAGGAAATCCCTCTTGAATCTTTCCAATCTTGCGTAACCTTCTCACAGCACTGCGGTGGACTTATGTAAAACCAAGAATTAATTCCCGTGATTTGACCATTATGTATTTTCCCATTGCAACCACAACATTCTCTTCCAAAACGTTCTCTCCTATCACGTTTGGAGAGATGGCCCACACCCTTTTCTGACTATCATGTCCTCATGTAAATGTTGCCAGCTTATGACATCATTGGCAAACATGGGCCCAGTTTCAGCAATACTACTTCATGGCAACCAGCTCTATTTTTGCAAGGCAAACACGAGGAAATCAGCAGATGCTGGAAATTCAAGCAACACACACAAAATGCTGGTGGAACGCAGCAGGCCAGGCAACATCTATAGGGAGAAGCGCTGTCGGTTTCGGGCCGAGGCCCTTCATCAGAACTAACTGAAAGGAAAGATAGTAAGAGATTTGAAAGTAGGAGGGAGAGGGGAAAATGGGAAATGATAGAAGACTGGAGGGGGTGGGGTGAAGCTAGGAGCCGGAAAGGTGATTGGCAAAAGGGATACAGAGCTGGAGAACGGAAAGGATCATTGAACGGGAGGCCTAGGGAGAAAGAAAGGTGGAGGGGAGCACCAGAAGGAGATACAAAACAGGCAGAGTGATGGGCAGAGAGAGAGAGAGAGAGAGAGAGAGAGAGAAAGAAATAAAAAGGGAGGGGAAAAAATCTAAATATATCAGGGATGAGGTAAGAAGGGGAGGAGGGGCATTAACAGAAGTTAGAGAAGTCAATGTTCATGTCATCAGGTTGGAGGCTACCCAGCCGGTATATAAGGTGTTGTTCCTCCAACCTGAATATGGCTTCACCTTGACAGTAAAGGAGGCCATAGATAGACATATCAGATGTCCCGTTGGCACTTTTTTTTTGCAATCCAATTTGTACAGTATATGTGTTAATTATTAGGATAAATACAACCTGTATTGTAACTAAAAACTGTAATTGATTGCTACCATCTTCAGAGACTACATCACACAGCTGTATCTTGTAATACCATTGTACACCTTTGCATTTCTGTTGATTACTGACCAAATAAAGTACTTAACATTCCACATTTCACCAAGTAACTGAGTATCAATGATTCTCAGCTCTCTAGTGAAGAGTTCATGCAAAAAGTGTATATTGGATGGGCTGCCAGAAGTGGTAGTACTGTACCATTAAGAAGCATTTGGATAGGTAAATGGAGGGGTTGCACCAAAAGGGATACGGGCCGAATGCAGGAAATTGGAACCAGCTGTTGGATGTGGTCAGCATGGATTTGTTTGGGCAAAAGGCCTGTAAATGTGTTGTACTACTCTATAACTCAGAACAGTTGTCTATATCATTACAATGCTTCCCTGACATTTATTCTTACGAGGTGTCAGCTCTTCCAAATAAGCATAAAAAATGCAGTAACCATAAACTTTGAGTCCTTACCACAAATTCTACCAATACCCTCAAATTATGCATTCTTTCCCAACCTTATTTTAATTGCTTCTCTTTAAAACACTCCCAAACATTGTTCTGCATAAAAAGTTATATACAAATGCAAGCAACACACACAAATTGCTGTAGGAACTCAGCAGGCAAGGCAGATTCTGTGGAAAAGAGTAAACAGTTGACATTTCGGACCCAGATGCCTCACCAGGTCCCGAAGGGTGTCGGCTCAAAATGTAAACTGTTTACTCTTTTCCACAGATGCTGCCTGGCCTACTGATTTCCTACAGCATTTTGTGTATGTTGCTTGGATTTCCTGCATCTGCAGATTTTCTTGACTTTGTGCTACATATAAATCAAAGTTGTCATAATTCAAAAGAACAGAAATATTTTTTCTTTGAGATGCAATGATTTAAAATGGTTTTAAGGAAGAGACAATGTAAGCAGTTTAACATGTTGAGTCTTACTTATACAAATCCAATCTAATTATAACTCGATGTGAAATAGTTTTCCCAACATGGCATTGGTCTGGACAATCAAAATTCTGCTTGATAAAAATGTATTCTTATTATTTTTCCTTTAAATTGTGCATATGTGGCACTACATCAGGGAAACCTGACTATTTTAAACTGAGAAAGCAAACTAATTATATTTTTGCCTTGTGTAAGCATTGATAAACCTGATTCAGCTTTGTGAGAATTAGTTTAATGATGCAAAAGCAAAAAGAATACAGAGCAAATATTGTAAACCTCAGTGGGTTAATCTTCAATCTATCAGGCAGTAAGGGGGGCACTAATCCCTTTCCATCCCTCTTTAACAGCTGTCAGCTATTTGCAGGCATTCAGATTTACATCATGCTATTGTTCACCTCAGCTCTACCGAAAGTAGTGCACTGGATGAGGCATTTTTTTGTGATTCGATATGCTTGTTGTGGATTTGCAACCAGACATACGTCGAAACTTGCGAGTTCCAAAATTACCCACCGTACTAGAAATAACTTAGCTCACAATGAACTCCAATCCCCAAATTCTTTCCAGTTTTATCCTTTAACCTGAATTCTTTCCAGTTTTTTATTCATCATAGGACTCTCAACTCCTTGATTAATGGAGTGGACAAATTGCTTCCTTTCTGAAATGTGTAACCAGCTGTGGGAAGATGACAGCTGTGTAGCGAGATTTGCTTTTCAGCTTCCCTCTCCTTGCTCTGCAGCGCTACCTGGCCTTTGCCTGATATCTGAGTAAAATCACAAATCTTGGCATGTCCAAACTGTCTTAGAAGCATGTTAGAAACAATTAGTAATATCAATCATTTTACCATTCTGCCAGCAAGTTTTCCTGCTCATTAGCACACTTATGACCTACAGATTTCCAAAGTTAATCCAATATAAATTAATCCATGGATGCCTCAAGGCAGACTGCAGGTGCTATATTTATATAAGCCACAAAACAATGGCTCAGGTCACATGCAATACTGGCACAACTAATTATGCATCTTCAATTATATTCTGTTGTAATGGATGGGCATTACCACAGTCTTTCAAAACCACTCAGGGTGGTGGGACTTTACAGTTTTACTTCGACATAAAGATAATAACTTTGAACAGAACACAATATGCAGATTGCTTAGATTCTGAGGGAAAATGAATTTTCGGCACAAGATCAGCCAAGATCTTATTCATTGTTCAGCAGCCACATAGTTTACTCCTGCTTCTCTTTTTGTAAAAATACTTATGTCTTTATCTATGTGCCTCAACCATGAGTATGCATTCAAAGTCGGGTCACTAGATCAGATTTGTCAGTTACTGCAGCCTCTCCCATTGTCATTTTGATCTTAGATACTTGCCTGCAATCATCTTTTCATCTACCCCTTGAAAGGTTCTTTGTATCAGCTGACCCCCTGCAATCACTAAAGCAAATATCCCTTCACCGCCTCCCAGCAAGTAGCATCGGTCAAAGGAAGCAGAGGTCTGAAGAAATGCACCAGATACTATATGTATAAGCCTGATCTTTGACATATGTCCACTTAAAGCAAGATTTTTATTGGAACAGCTTCCATGAATTCACCAAAATCTTTTGCTTGCGTATTTAATATTCTCTTTTCTCCAAGGAGGAGATGGTATGTAATAAAAATCCACTCCTTATGAAAACAATTATTTTGCTTATTCTGCTTCTTCTTCAGTGGTACACCAGGAAAACATAATTACAGAATAAATACTGTATTAAAGCAGTATTTCTTTGAGAGAATTTTTAACAGTTACATTATACTCTGTGCAGTTTCAACAGCATGTTCAGCAAATAGGTTAGCTCAACCCCACGCAGTGGATTGTTAGGTGGTGCTGTGTCAATTCCTTTTTGGAAATCTGCACAAAATACATGCAATGGTATCAACTGTTGATTGGTATATTGCAGAGGGAAAATAGAATACATTGATGCAAATCTGACCAAATTTTAAATGAGTTTGCTCTGCAGCACTAAGAATTAAAGAAGCCCCTGTTCAAAACTTTATCTGTCGCAGAACATTTGAAAACTGTTGCTTATTATTGACCTTAAGAGACTTTGAGTAAGGTCTATTGCCACTTCCAAATCTGAAATTTCCTTACAACTTTTTTTTCTGTATTAGCTCTGCTGGATATGTTCCACGCTAGGCATCAAGAGAGTGAACCATAAAGGAGATTGGCAGAAGAACTCACACTCACAGAACCTAATTCCCCGCCAGCAGCCAAATGGCCTTGTCAATCTCTCTGCGGAACAATGCTTTAAGTATATAAAGTATCCCAAGTCATTCACAAGAGACAGCTGCATTTAAAACAAAAATATATATATATATATATATATATATATATATATAATTTCCAGAATGGAGAGGATTTGTAAGAAGTCTGCATGTTGGGGCTTCATTCCTTCACAAGAGAGGGAGGGAACAAGGGAAGCTAAAGATTGTGTAACACTTTCTCTCTGGGTGTACATGTGTTCTGAGTACATCTGTATGTTCTTGGAGCATGTGTGGTAACTGGTGTATGACAGTTATCTTATGTTATAAAACATCATGCACCAGCATCTTTCTCTCCTCATTGGAATCAAGTCATTCTCAAGTAATAAACAAGATGCTAGAGGAACTCAGCAAGTCAGGCAGCATTTGAGGGGGGGGGAATGGACCTTTGATATTTCTGACCAACATCCTTCCAGATGAAGTTGCTTGACATTCCAACACCTGTAGTCTTATGTCCTCAAGTCATCCTCAGTCATGTGGAACTACCTAAAATGATGATGTAAATATATTCACCCCAATATTTAAAAACATTTCTACACTTCATAATCTTCATTTCTCACCTGTTCCTTTCAATGCATTTCTTTTAGCCAGTTTTGTATTTCTCAAACTCCTTACTGTACTCCCTAGCAAAGCACATACAAAGCTGGAGAAACTCAGCAAGTCAGGCAGCATCTGCAGGGAAGTATAAAAGTCAACATTTTTGGCCGACAACTTCACCTGGACATAAAATGTTGATTGTTTATTCCACTCCATAGCTGCTGCCTGATCTGCTGAGTTCCTCCAGCATTTTGTGAGTGTTGCTCTAGATTTTCAGCATCTGCAGAATCTCATGTGTTTATGCTCTTTTCCTAAGATGTGATCTCTTCATCTTGGATTTTAGCATTAGATTTGGAAGTTATTTCACATACCAATATATTACTGTCTCTGTTGATTACTGGGTCTCAAACTTTGATGTTTCTTCCTTAGTATATCTGCTTTTGAGTCCTATCTCAATGACTTTTTACTTCTAGTGTGGTGCATTAACTTATATCAAATGTGCAGTCGATAATGTTTTTTAACTCTGCTGAGCATACCAAAACTGTGGGAATTATGATTATCCCAGTTTTAGCTGTGATATGTAATATATCATCACCGGCTATTGCAATAAATACACCAATACAGGTTGAATACCGTATCTGAAATGCTTGGGGTTGGAAGTATTTTGAATTATTCTTTATTTTTAAATATATAATGGGATAGCTTGGGATTACCATCACTTCCAAATAAATTTATGTGCTGCTAGTAAGCAGTCTTTTTCTTATACTTATTAATCATATATATGTACTGACGCAGCCATTCACCATGTTGGATCTTCATCAGGAACAATCTTGGCAAACACAATGAATTTCTCTACTGCAAACATGAGGAAATCTGCAGATGCTGGAAATTCAAACAACACACACAAAATGCTGGTGGAACACAGCAGGCCAGACAGCATCTATAAGGAGAAACACTGTCGACGTTTTGGGCCGAGACCCTTCGTCAGGACTAACTGAAAGGAAAGATAGTAAGAGATTTGAAAGTAGGAGTGGGAGGGGATCCGAAATGATAGGAGAAGACCGGAGGGGGTGTAGTGAAGCTGAGAGCCGGAAAGGTGATTGGCAAAAGTGATACAGAGCTGGAGAAGGGAAAGGATCATGGGATGGGAGGCCTAGGGAGAAAGAAAGGGGAGGGGAGCATCAGAGGGAGATGGAGAACAGGCAGAGTGATGGGCAGAGAGGGAAAAATAGGAGGGGGGAGAAAACTAAATATATCAGGGATGGGGTAAGAAGGGGAGGAGGGGCATTAACAGAAGTTAGAGAATATATCAGGGATGGGGTAAGAACGGGAGGAGGGGCATTAATGGAAGTTAGAGATATTCTTCCCTTCTTACCCGTCCCTGGTATATTCTCCAACTTCCATTAATGCCCCTCCTCCCCTTCTTATCCCATCCCTGATATATTTAGTTTTCTCCCCCCTCTTTTCCTTCTTTTCTTTCTGCCCATCACTCTGCCTATTCTCCATCTCCCTCTGGTGCTCCCCTCCCTCTTTCTTTCTCCCCAGGCCTCCCATCCCATGATCCTTTCCCTTCTTCAGCTCTGTATCCCTTTTGCCAATCACCTTTCCGGCTCTCAGCTTCACTACACCCCCTCCGGTCTTCTCCTATCATTTCGGATCCCCTCCCACTCCTACTTTCAAATCTCTTACTATCTTTCCTTTCAGTTAGTCCTGACGAAGGGTCTCGGCCCAAAACGTCGACAGTGTTTCTCCTTATAGATGCTGTCTGGCCTGCTGTGTTCCACCAGCATTTTGTGTGAAGTTCTCTACTGCTTTGTGATCAGTAGACACTTTAACTTTAAAATCTTTAAAATTTAATGCTGTGTCTTTTCTCAAATTTCTTCAACCAGCCTGCCGAATATTCACAAATACCTTTAATTTTCAGTTCGTTGTGATAGATCTTTGCTAGTTTCATGATCAGAATTAAGCAGCATATGCTCACTCCGACATTGACAAATCCACTCTTTCGATGCATGATCAAGTGTCAGTACCTCCAGTCGAACTTTGTCTTTTTGTGTGTTTCCTTCTAGCTGTCAGTCTGTGGTTTAGTATTGCCATGTGTACCTGTCCCTGCTCCTGTTCCACTTCGGCCCCTGTATTACTGAGTACTCTGTCTCTCATCTGCTTCTCATTATTACCTGTATTGCTGCCACCCACATCTCATTGCACTCCACCTATCATCTGCCTCTCTGTTTATTGCTCAGTGTATTTCAGTCCTGTGTTTTCACCTGTTTACTGTGAGATTGTGCAAGTGAATTTTTCCTGAGCCTTTCCAGCATTTCTATCTGTACTCTCTCTGCCTGAATATTGACCCTGCCTGTTTCCTGATTCTGGTTTTTGGATTTCTCTGGATGTTCTGATCTCTGCCTGAACTTAGACACTGACTTTGTTTGTACTTTGGGATTTGTTACTCAACTAATATCACTATGTGCACAGTACTAGGTCTGTAATTGGATCCCTGCTCCAGCATCTTGACAGAACCATCTGGCCAAGACAGATCCAGCAGACCCTGGCTGTCTGAGAGCTATCCTGGAACAACAGGGAGCAATGCTGGTGAGACTCCAGAACAAGCTGGAGTCTACATTCAAGACAGTGGAGTGGCTTTCTGCCAATGTAGCTGATCTTGGGGCCCAGGATCAGTCACTCCAGCTGCTCCAGAGTGTCCATCAACATTCTGTGACTGCATCTTCTGCCCTGCACTCCATGTCCACGCATGCTCCTTCCATCCAAGAGCTCCATCTGCTGCCTCCAGAAAAGTACTCAGGTGAGCCTGGTACCTGCTGCTCGATTCTTTCCCAGTGCTCCCTCATTTTTGAATTGCAACCAACATTGCTGACTGATTGAGCCAAGGTAGCTGACATCATCACCCAACTGTCCAGTCAAGCGAGAGAATGGGGAGCAGCCGTCTGGGAGACTGGGAAAGCTCCCCTTTCTACAGTAGTTTTCAGTTAATTTTTTGAGGTGAGAAAAGTATTTGATTGCTCCAAACATGGGAGAGAGGCTGCACATGCACCAGGGGTGCAGATCTGTGCCAGATTACGCCATAGAGTTCTGGACCCTTGCCACATCCAGTTGGAACTCACAGGCACAGTATGACACTTTCCTGAATGGCCTCTCTGAAGACATCAAAGATGATTTGGTCACCCAGGACCTTTCTGCCACCTTTGATGCCCAAGTGGATTTGGCCATCCATATTGATGTTTGTCTTCAGCAATGCTGCTGAGGGAGGGGTTCCAGAGGGTCCCTGGGGGTACTAGGTGTGTTCCTGGCTCCTCGTCAATCTACATTGCCCTGCCATATTCCACCATCTACAATTCCTGTTCCAGAGCCTGAACCTATGAAGGTTGACTGTACCCACCTGATGCTGACTAAAAGACAAAGGAGAATCAGCACCCGTTCCTGTCTGTACTGTGGCCAACCATTTCATCTCTACCTGCCCAGTAAAAGCCAAGTGCTCACCAGTAGGACAAGGAGTTTGGTGAGTGTGACCCCTGTCCGGCCCTCCTCGACGTCACTCACTCTTATACCTGCATCTCTGGAGTGGGGTGTCCAATGGCAAGCAGCCTCCGTCTTGGTCGATTCTGGCGCGGGGGGATGTTTTATCAATTCCAGCTTGGCTGCCCAGTGGGGATTACCCACGCCTGCTCTCCTGTCACCAGTGGCAGCCAATGCCTTGAACAGTCAGAGACTGGCTAACATCACACATGTCACAGCCCCAGTGAGACTCAGTTTATCCGGCGACCATCACGAACAGTTAACATTATTGACTCTCCTCAAGCTCCCATTGTCCTGGGCTATTGCTGGTTAGGTAAACACAAACCCCACTATGACTGATTCAGTCACAAGCTTGTAGGCTGGAATCCATTCTGTCACTTCCACTGCCTCTGCCATGCTCAGATCCCCGTCTCCTAGCCCAGATCCTCCCAAGGAATTTCCGGACCTTAGTGCCATCCCTCCTGAGTACAGGGACCTCAAGGCTATGTTTAGCAAATCCCAGGCCACTTCCCTACCACCTCATTGTCCATATGATTGCACCATTGACCTCTTGCCTGGCATAATCTCAGAACAAACAGGTTAAAACACAGGGCAGAAATACACTGAACAATAAACAGAGAGGTAGATGATATATGGAGCACAATGAGACACAGGTGGCAGCAATACAGGTAATGAGAAGCAAATGAAAGACAGAGTACTCAGTAATACAGGGGCCAGAGTAGAGGAGGAGCAGGGATAGGAGCACATGGCAATACAAAACCACAGACTGACAGCTGGGGGGAACACAAAAAAAGACAAAGTTCAACTGGTAGTACTGACAGCCAAGATCTTCATTTTTTTTTGTCTTAAACAGTTTTATTATTTTACATTAACATCTGTTCATTACATATGTGAGGGCACTTCTCAGCTGTCTGTAGTGTGCAGAGACCTACACACCGCCTGGGAACCTTTCCAGCACTTTGTAGAATTTTTCCAGTTGTGACATTATGTCAGTGCTCAAAATAATTTTGAATTTCACTGGTTTTCAGGTTTTTGAAATTTCGGATAAGGGATATCACCTACAGGGAGCCCAGATTCACTCCAAAACAGCTGAAAGTTCCTGATTTTTGCTTTGAAAGTAGGAATGACGTGCAGAGGAGGATTAATGGCAGGTAGAGGAAATTGAGTAGGAAGAAGCTGAGTGTGAATGACTGAGAAAGAAACAAATAAGGGAAATAGATGGGAAAAATATGCCCAGTGGAAACAATATGACATGGGGTTTCAATTATAAATCCTGACATCTAATAGCATTGATTTACTTCTCACTGCCATGCATAACATAATCAATGTGTTGGTATCATGTTGCGAAGATAATCAAGACCAGGAATGCTTAAAGTGAATCAGACACAAGGCTCTGAGAAGAATGAGGATTTTCAACACAAAGTATTGTAGCAAGTTCTAAAACTTGAGAATGTGCAGCTCACTTTTTGACTTACCTATAACTTTATAACTGTGTCTACATTTCAGATTGGCCATGCAGTACAATTCCACCACATAAATGCACAAGTTGCAAACTATGTCCACCGGAGTGAATGAGCTGCAAAAAAAATTCAAAGTTATTTGCAGGATCTAATCTTCAAACCAGATTATAGGCAAATTAGTTCCAGACTTTTAACAGCTGTGCCAAACTGAATGTGACACCACAAATACTTACCTCAACACATGGATCAAATGTCTGATTCCACAGGACTCAAACTTAACTCTGAAGTTCAACATAAGAGAGGGAAAAAAAATCATTCCATTCTGATATGCCTGGGATAACAGGTGGCTCATATCTATAAACATACTGCAAATCCAATTGAAGTTACTCATTTTAATAGCTTAGGCAAAAGAATGAGAAAAAAAGCAAAAGGCCACAAAACACAATACAATGTTTTATTACATCTAAAAATCAGACTTAAGTGCATCAGATACAAAGTCAAAAGAAAACTGTTTGCAAATATGGTAGTTTATTTTGAACACATACAAAGGATTAAACAGAACAAAGACAATCTGTTAACATAAAGTAATCCTAACACATAGTGTTGGAACATTTTATTTAGAACTCTTGCATAACCTTGACAGAGTAAATTAAAGCCACTCTGTATATTGTAATATGTTTCTTCTCTGGTGTAATTTTCCATAAACATTACTTATCTAATAAAGCTTGCAGATGGAAAATTGACATTGTCAGCAGCAATAATAATTGTTGGATGCATCAGAGAAATTATGGACACATTCTGGACTGTTTACATAAATTAATAAAGCAAACAATAAATGCAGTTTTTATTTTACCTGTTATGCAACAGTATTGAGGCATTGGTCAACTTTCTGTAATGATGACATCTCAAAATGATGGCATTAAGAACTTTATATTATTATGAGGTAGCATGGTGGTTAATGAATTAATTTAATACAGAATAAAAAGTTACCAGTATTGATGATGAAATGACCATGTGTCATAAGAAAATCTGCAGTTCATTGTTGCCTCTCTGACGATAAACGCCACTTTTGACTGGTCTAGTTAAAATCAAGATTCCAATAATATGACTGAAAAGTAACTGCTCTCTGTAATAGACTCAGCTGAATAAAAAATTCCATGAAGAATAAAAATTGGAGGATCATCTGGGATCAAACTTGGCTTTTAATACAGAGTCAGAAGCATAGACAAAGCATTCAGTCCTGCAGAGTCCTACTCATGGACGAATAGGGAATTATGATGAAACCAAGAGAGCTATTCTATAGACTCATCAAACAGGCTGATATTGTCCAACTCATATATTATACTGCTCAACCAACATCCCCAACTCCTGCATCATTTGTCCTGAGTACTTCCTGAGGTACCAGGAAAGACCCAGGTGCCCTGGTAGGTCAGTGGCAGACAGCTCAGAGATTGCGATACCATGTCATGCATGGGAAGGAAGCCTTCCACTGATGGCCCTCTATTTCTGTCTCTTTCCTCTCTACATTGAATCCTGCAAGAGGGAAGTATGGTCACAGAGAAAACCTTGAATGGAAGTCTACAATAACCATCAGTAAGATGGCTGGGTAACATCATTAAAGAATAAGAAGTCAGAGTCCTGAAGTTCAAAACTGTCAGATTGCACATCCAGCAGATTCAACTGGAAATTCTTTTGAATGAACGACTTTTGCACAAGAAATAATTGAACTGCCTCTATCTTAAATTTCAGTATTACAATAAAGACTGTGTTGATACTTGATGACATTTGGGGATAGCGGCAGCATCAATTTCATGCTTCCAATGAATTTCACAAAATACAGAAAATTCTTAGAGTACTCAAGCATGAGATGATGTTTCTCTTGTCTACCGATAACAAGAACCAGGGGTCAGAGTTTCAAAATATGGGGCCACCCATTCAAGTTCAAGATGAGAATTATTACCCAGAGGGTAATGATTCTTGGAATTATCTACTAAGGAGGGTTGTGGAAGTTCAGCCACATGCTACTTCAAGAAGATAAATAGATTCTTGGAAATTACTGAAATCTCAAATGTTATAGTGTTAAGGCAAAAGATCAATGTGATTTTATTAAATGGCAAGCAGCAAAGAGGCAAATTATCTACTACCGCTGCTTCTTTAATAAAAGAAGACACTCAAAAGGACAGGCAGCTTCTGCTGAAAGAGAAACAGAGTTACGGATTCAAGAACAAAACACTGTCAGACCTAGGTTGGAGAGACAACAGGACAGCATCAAACCACATATAGCAGTTTGTTTTCATAACTTTAAAAGAGCAGGAACTGGCTTTGTGATTTAATGACATTACTGAATCGCACCATAGACTAACAGAAGAACATGTGAATAGGTAAATTGTTATGTGAAATTTATTTCATAAAGTCTGAAAGATAATTCAGAAGTCTAGACGGATGCAAATGGAGAAGTCTCATTTCATTATAACTGCAAAAAATGTAATAAGTAAACTATTCAAAAAATGAACACTGCTAAAATTGCTTTGTGTGTGTTTCAAGCCAATGTTACTGTTTTTGTGTGAACAACAATATGTGTGGACCTGCCTAGTTTGTGAAACTCCCAGCAGGAATGCAAACTGGTAGGCTAATCATCAACCTAATTCATTGCTCACTAAGCACAACTTACATCGTGCAGTTACGAACTAAACAACCATCTCCTGTCACTGGCTCATGGGAAACATTTGGTAGGGCTATAATAGAGCTGCTGAGCCTAACAAAAAGTTCAATGCTGTGCATCCATATGTGAAGCTTTGTTTGTTCCATAATGCCTTCTCTTTTAAATAATATAACAGACTCCACACACGCATACCACTTTAGGTCAGTAGGTCATTCAAATCACCACAGTGCAATAAGTGTTCTTGAGTTTCCTTGGTATTCATCTTTAAACACCATCTACGCTTTCATAAACATGAAAAAGACTGCAGAAGCTGGAAACCCAAAGTGTGTAACTATGCTTTAACCTTTCTTTTATAAAAATAGATATGCAAGCTTACATTTGCACCCCTTGATTATATCAATAGATGCTGAAGCTCTAAAGACCCACAATAAAACTAATTTAATCAACACATACAGAAATTATGAGGTTGAATTGTTTCCAATGTTGGACAGACTTACCAGATAGCGCAATACAGACTAAAATCAATCACCATGGAGTAGACAGGGTGAAAGGAAGATAGTGTCAGATAATTTATTCAGGACACTTACTGAAAAGCTTGTGCTTAAGGATAAAACTCTAGCTAATCCAGAGTACTAAGTCTAGCAAATGAAGGTTATTGTGCTGATGAGTGTACAATGATACTTCCCCCCCACCCCCTGTCATACACAGTAGGAGATACCTTAAACCTTTAGTGCTCCACATACACCTAATTTTTCAAACTTCCTTATTCAGATAAGCATTCTAATTGGCAATATTGTGTACGATTAACTAGGTCTATTGATGCTGAAGTTCTCTCTTCTTGGATTTAAGTTTATCCCTATTCATTATCACTTAGTTTTCATCAATCCATTCCACCTTGAACCTAAACGTAGATTGTGATCTAATTTCAAGATTGCATGTGTATTTACCATTTTGAGAAATACATGTAATGCCCTGGTTAAGATTTTTTCTGCTAAAGCTGTAGGGTATTTCATTTTGTAGCTTTCTTTAGAAGCAGTGTCTCCTGCTCATAGCATGTTTGGGTTCGGCTAGAGATAAGGGGCTATGATTAATTTAGGAATGTTGTGTCAGCCAATCAAGATGGTGGAATTGGGAGAAGGCCTACAGAAAGCTGGCTGGAGAGAGATTTGTGACGAACACTGGTGGGGTTCATGGTCTTTCTGGTGGGAAATGCAGAGACGAGAAGAACGGGAGAGACAGCAGTAGGATTCGATTCAACAGGAAGATGCAATTACAGGGAATGCTTCATGAGTCAAAGGAGTCCAAGATGGGTAATTCTACCAGTGATTGGTAATGAGAATTCAATGCTGTGAGTAATGGTCATACCCAGCTTTCGAACAATTCAAGCTCCTTTTAAGATCCATGGTCAAAACACAACACTATTTGACTTTTGCTGCATTAACATTCTTTTCCCTAATTTCACTTTCAATTACACTGTAGATATTTCAAAATGTGAAATACTTCAGTATAGGAACAGATATTAGATTCTTTTTTTGGCTTCTTCCACCTTCATTTCTAGTCCTGATGAAATGTTGACTGTTTACTCCGCTCCATAGATGCTGCAGAACTTGTGTGTTCCTCCAACATTTTGTGCGTATCGATTTCCAGTATCTGCAGTATCTTTTGTGTTTATGATCAGATGTCAAGCCTCATTGTGTGCATACACAAGTCATGCAAATTTCTAACCTATGTCTTACTAGTCTGCAAGAAATAATTATAGGCAGTTATTAGATTTCCTTGGGTTAGCTTTTCTAACTATTATAAATGCAAATGATTTGTGCTGACTACATTTAAAATCTGACATCAGCTTTTAAGTTAAAAATAATATATTTTGTGCTAAGTACAACAACAGAATAGAGCAGCTCAATTTGGATAATAGAAAAACTGCACAAATTTTCATTACTGAATTTATTGTAAGTGACGTTCAGAAACTGTAACTGTACTAAATACTGCATACTTATATTTGACAAGACTTGAAATTATTCTAGCACAAGATGATTTTCACAATCTTACTACTGTACAAGGAGTGATTGATAAGTTCGTTGAAGGAGTCAATTTTAGAAAACCTAGCACATTTATTTTCCAACATTGTCCCTTCCTACATTTACACACCGTCCAGCGGTCATGGAGCATAAATATCTTGGACCTCCGGAAAGTGTCCACAGCAGGGGTGATTGATAAGTTTGTGGCCTAAGGTAAAAGGAGATGTTATTAATTTCAAACTTTCTGCATAATCATTCAAAGAGTTGACCTGCATGTGCATGTAACACGAGCTGTATAACTCATCTCCTTCTACCTTAGGCCACAAACCTATCAATCACCCATCTGTGGACACTTTCTGGAGTTCCGTATGCTCCATGACCACTGGGCTAAGTGTGTAAATGTAGGAGGGGACAATGTTGAAAAATAAATGTGCTAGGTTTTCTAAAATTGACTCCTTCTACCTCAAGGCCACAAACTTATCAATCACCCCTTGTATGTCAACACATTTATATCACTGGGGCTTAACTATACTGCAACTGCGTAATGGACCAGCAATCAGATATATATAAATAGTAAACTGAAGAAGAGCTGCAGATGCTGAAAACCCAATGCAACACAGACAAAATGCAGAAGGAACTCATCCATGGAGATGGAACTAATGGTTGACGTTTCAGGCTGAAACCCTTCTTCAAGACTGGAAAGGAAAGAAGAGGATGCCAGAATAAAATGGTGGGAGAGAGGGGAAGGAAGATAGCTCAAAGATGATAGATGAAGCCGGGTGGGTGGGAAAGGTAGGAGAATGAACTGTTGGAGAAAGAGAAGGAGGAGGGGCACAAGGGTGAGATAATAGGCAAGTAAGAAGAAGTATAAGGCCAGAATGGGAATAGAAGAGGGGAGGGGGAAGAGAATCTTTTTTTTTACCGGAAGGAGAAATTGATATTAAGGCCATCAGTTTGGAGGCTACCCAGAGGTGTTGCTCCTCCTGAAGGTGGCCTTATCACAGTACAAGAGGAGGCCATGGACTGACATTTTGGAGCAGAAATGGGAATTGGAATTAAAATGGTGGGCCTCCAGGAAATTCTGCTTTTGGCAGATGGTGCAGAAGTGCTCAGAGAAGCCGTGCCCCAATTTACGATGGGTCTCAATAAATAGATAAATAATAACTATGACCTCATATGCCATATATAAATTTATAGGAAAAATGTCAACAAATGTTCAGAAGGCAAAAATTGGAAAATACATGAAAGGATATGACCTGTAAGTATATTCTGCCTTATGGGACACCAGGAATCTTATACATAATGATGCAATTTTAGGGTATTGTCAGTCTTACAATACAGAGGAGACAAAGCTGAACTAATGAATACAAAGTCCCAAGAAAACAGTGAGCAAGCTATATAATCTGCTTTAAAGCCATTTTTTAGAGAATCAACATTGGCAAGGACACTCATCTGCTATTCTTCACATACTGCCACAGGCTCTTTTATACCCACCTGAAAGGAAAGATCAATATTTCATCTAAAAACAGCATTTCCAACAAAACACTATTCCCTCAGTGCCAAAGATTATATCAAACCACATCACCCTACCCAAATCCACAAACAACTGAGTAGAGAAAACAGAAACTTTGCTATCAGAGGTCATAGAGGAAGGAACAGCTCACTTGGCCTTCTGTGCCTCAATCCATTCATCCAGCTTTACTTTATGTTGCACAATACCCATCCTGGACACGTTCATTCATTTTAGTCTTCTAGGTTCATCTATTTGAAAAGAAATCAACTGCTATTTGTCACAAAATCTTTTTTGAATTATTTATTTAACTGGTACTATCTCACCAAGATTCCACTCTATAAATGTATCTCCTTCCATGTACCAGTAGCCGGCTGGTGGCGTAGTGGCATTAGCGGCAGACTTTGAAGTGAAGACTCCCGAGTTCGAATCCAGCTGGCCCCTTGCACGCTGTCCATCTGTGCTGCATTGAGCATTGAGCTAGCAACTCGGCCGCATAAAAATAAAAAAGATTGCTAAAAAAATCGCTATCACAATGGCATCCCGATGACTCCACTTGGAGTTAAGGGCTTTCTTCTTCTTCTTCTTCTATGTACCAGTAAGCATCCTGATTTTAGTTCGAAATTATACTCACATATTTAAATACTTGCTAATGTAGCCATGGTCTTCCTCTTAATTAATCTTCACAACATACTGAAAAGCCCAATATTTCCTGGTGCTTCTATATTCAATCTCTCTCATGGCAGTGCTACATTTTAATGATCAAACTTACAAGTAACTGTCCAGAAGACAAAATCTGCTCGCATTCCTCCAATCTATAGCCCATTGATCTGACCACATAGTTTAGCATTCAACTAGCTTTGTTGATTGCTTACTCATCACAACTTAACATTTTGTGAATTCTCTGCCTAAGGAGCTTTCAATGCTGCTATTACATTCAAGGTAGTGAGTGATAGATTTTTGTGTACTAAGGGATTCAAGGGATAAAGGAAAATTGCAGATAATGATCAACCATGATCTCAATGAACATTAGTATAGGATTGAAAGGTCAAATGGCCTAATGTAGCTTCAATTTCTAATAATTCTTTATTGGGTAATTAGGTGCAGTGGTATGAAGGACATATCCATTACAAATACTATTTCTCAGATTTACTTGAAGGTTACAGAATAATAAAGGAAAAGCAGCAAACTGCAAGAGAAATATGAAAAAGAACCAAAATGCGATTTCATAATTATCCAATTTATGACTAGACTACATCTGCAGGAACAAAATTATAAGATGTAAGCATCTAACCAGAGAAGATCAAAAGTCAAACAAGTAGAAACCCTGCATTGTGATGCATTATGTACTCCATTTTGTTCTCTTATATCTAATTTAGTTATTTTCTTTCCTCTAATGAAGGAACAATCTTCTGTTATATTTATTTACACCGTTTTCATTACAGTATCTTGAGAATCAAATGGTGTGTTTTGGAATATGCACCTTTCTATAAAATACATGTAATACAGCATAGCCAGAGGCCATGGGAAAATAATTTTGGAGGAAAAATAATATTCAATGGAAAAGTGTGTGGCAGTGATTTTATTATCTGTAGTCTACCTAAGTGTATACGCACGGATTACAGTGGAAAGGCATTAGTCCTGATAATGAATGCAAGAATACCAATATACCTAAGATACAGTACTTTTCCGTGAAACAAGTTTACTGTGATTAAACTTCAAGAAGTATAATATTAATTCATCAAGGTATTTGCAGTTTCATTGTCTAATGTATAGAAATGCATAATGTAAGATGCAAATATTTCAGAAAGTCAATAGTTTTTCAATGGAAGATCTTAAGGTATAACCTCAGATGCCAGCCTTTATAGGCAAGTTCTATCCAAAGTCAATTTTCAATACATATTGATGCATACACATTTCAGAATTTACTTTTTCCACTGTAAATGCAAGACAAGAAAACAGAACATACGATTGTCCTATTCTGCTAAGATTGTTACTGTAAATTAATTTTAAATTGTAATATCTTTCTTAAGAAAATATTGGAATGAATAAATATTACTGGATGAGGCTACTGAATTTCAAAACATGCACAAAGTTCTTCGTAACTTCTATAAAGTAAATTAATCTGGTGCCATAACACGACTTTTTATAACAATTGATGCACTGGCACAAAAAAGCTAAGATATGTCCACAGCCTATCTGCAATACCACAAATCTAATATCTTCCCCGATCAATAGTCATGGCCCAAAACATCGACTGTACTTCTTCCTATAGATGCTGCCTGGCCTGCTGCATTCCACCAGCATTTTGTGTGTGTTGCTTTGGATTTCCAGCAACTGCAGACTTTCTCATATCTAAAACCAATTTTTGATTTGGTAATATTGTAAGCATATCTAATTAGTTGATCAATAGCTAATTTTATTGTCACGGGCCTGTCACCTACTATGTTAGAGTCAAATAAAGAGGCACTGAGTCATCCAACATAGAAATGGAAAGACGTGGGCAATAATTCCATTTCATGAAATTCTGGTAGACTTTGACAGCCAAAAGCAAATGCTCAGCATTCAAAGTAATCCTAATATTCAGAAGTATTTAAAAAGCATAAGAAATAAAAGGCTTAAAAATAATTAAAAATCAATTAAAATGCTTAATTGATTTTTATCATTTTATCATAAGACCCATCACAAATAATTATGCTTCATCCATGCAGCCCTACAATGGGCACAAGGATCATGCCATCCCCATCCATCCTATCACAGATTCCATGAGCATCCTCATACGTAACATTCTGGGGAACCTCAATTATGTTCAGTTCCACACATAAATATCAACGTCCATCTCAAGTTGTTTTTTTTTTAAAATCAAAACATTAATGGCATTGATATTCACAAAAAATTCTTCAAACACAATTCAAATATATTCAACAATCTGAGTGTTAACTGAAGCTGCGATACACGGGTTAGTTTAGCACATGATGCTTGCTGTATAGCCAAATGACTGCCTGTAAAAAAAATATTTCTCCCAATTTCTGTTTTATTCATTACAGCAATCACATCAGTTTTGACGGCAATATCCTCATTATTGTCTTGCAGCTGACCATCATTTGCTCAATGATGCACAAGATGATAATGAGCATGTTATACTGATCATCACTATCTTCTTGAAATAAATTCATGTTATCCATGTTCAAATATTTTATGCTCCATGAATTTTCTGTTTGTGTGAAATCCTTCCTGTAATATAGATTTAATCTTAATTGGAACGTGATTTTTATATTGACAACTGATAGCAAAGTTAGTACAGCTACTCTGAAGTCTGTGTACCGTAAAGGAATAGCAGCTGAAAGATCATTCTGCAAAGAAACAAAATATGCCACCATATGGCATTTTCCCCATGGCTGAGTACTCCAAAATAAGAGGAAAGGCAGCATACAAATTCAAAAACTGCAAACTTGTTAAGCTACTGAATTATTTATATGGGATCTGATATCAACTAATTTTAATAACTAAGCAGTGTATAAATGCATTGAAAATAAGTCAAACTCTCAAGATTCATTTCACTGAGACTTGCTACTTGCTTGTAGAAATCACTTTCACTCCAAATTATGCTTCCTCCTTCCTGTTACAGGTAAATTCTAGTTTCATTGTGCATGGAGCATGGGAATATGTCAGTGCTTCCTCCGCATGTTCTCAAAGCTCACCTTCTCCAAGCATGGAAGAACAGGTTCAAGTGAATAATATTTACCTATTATATTCTGGAATGGAGGAAAATGCTTTATAAAAATGTATTTTTAAACCACATTCATGTCACCACGAAGCTATAATCAATTGCCAACTTTCCTTTGAGATGATCAGATTAGCAGCTTTCAAGAACTGAAAAGTCACTGCAGAATAAGTGAAGACAGTCCCCAAGTAATGCAAAGGCTTGGTTCATGAGAACTATTCATAAGCTGACTTCTCCGCAAGTTAGAGTCATCCATTGTCTACATCTAGCCCAATCATGTCACTCTACAGACATTTGATATATTACGTAACACTACCCATAATTAAACTAATGGGATATCACTACCCATAATTAAACTAATGGGATATATACAGTATCCAGTCTTTAAGGAATACCATGAAACATTTCATTGTTATTACTAGCTTAAAAACAGTTTTAAAGATGTTTGAGAGAATTTGCCTGAAGGTGGATTTCCATAACCCAGGAAGTCCCTGCACTCCAATTTTGCATTTATGGAGGAATTGCAAAATCTGTGTCTTGGTCTTTACAGGTAGTACAGGTTTCAGGTTTGCAAGGTGTAATTTAAGAACTTGAGCAGATCTGATAGTGGTGATTCTCTTTTCCTGACAGATGTTAGTAAAATAGTTGAAAAATGAAATACAATTAAAATGCATTTGCACTTATTTTGTTTTTTTAAGTGTTATGATCCCAGCCCCCTCCTTTGTGAGAATCGCAAGAGCACCCGTCGAAAGGGGGGGAGGTCAGTAGACCCAGTCAGAGAGAGAGAGAGAGACCTGCCAAATTGCAGGTCCCACCAGGGATATAGAATAAAGACAACAGTGACTATTGTCTCATGGAGACCACGTGAAAAGCCCTTGGGCAAGGTGGGCTGGTTCAGAGAGAGATTGCATCATCACAACCTGATTGACACCTGCGACCCCGTGAGGAAGTATAAAGGAGAGTCTCAGGGGGACAGCCCCCTCAGACGCACCAAGAAGACACGAGAGTGTTCCCGCAGCAGCGGGAAGCCATTCTGAAGGAAGCCACGTGCGTTAGATTCCGGGATTGGAATCTGTGGCCGGAATCACAGAAAACTGCTTTTAACTAACATCGGGGAGAGGAAACCAACGCTCCCCCGATTTCACGGAAGATTCATCGAGACTCGGCAAGTTCTTTCTCTTCTCCCCCAATCTCTCTCTCTCGGTCGCCCCACGGAAAACACAGCGATTTTCAAAGGGCTGAGGCCTGCAGACTTTGAGTGACTTTTATATTTCCAACGGACAATCTATTAACCCCTAGACACCAGCAGAGCTCACTTCTTAATGATGATTATTACTATACCCGCGCTTTAGATTGAGTGTTGACGATGTGCACTATCTGAATGTTTGTATTAACCCTACTTTTGTGTCCCTTTATCAATAAAAACGTTTGAAAATAGTGACATCAGACTTCAACGGACCTCTCTATCTTTGCTGGTAAGTTCTCCAGTTACGGGATTCGTAACAGTTGGGGGCTCGTCCGGGATTTGACACCAAATTGGGAGGCCAGTGAATCAGGCTTGTAAATCAAAAACTTGAATCTGGTTACGCGGGTAGCCAGATGGGAAACCAGCAAAGATGGACGTGGGTGAATTTATGGAAAACCCGACGGTGGGGGCACTAGAGGCGGCCACAAAATCAGACTTGTTAAATTTAGCAAGGGGTTGAACCTCACAGAAGTGAGGTCGTCCATGAAAAAGCAGGAGGTACGAAAGGCCATAACTCAGTATTACATTGGGAAGAAGGTGTTTGAAGCTGAGGTATTGGGAGATATCCCTGAAGAGGTACCATCAAGTGGGACGGTTCAGTTAGAGGTGGAGAAATTGAAGTTGGAATGTGAAATTGTTAAAAGAGCTGGAAAGGCAGGAGAGAGAGAGGGAAAGGCAGCATGAAATTCACCTAAAGAAGCTAGAAGCAGAAGAGAAACAGAGGCAACATGACCGGGAAATTGAGAAGATGAGAAACGAGCGAAGAGATCAAGGGTTAGACCAAGCAGAGCGGTTTAATGTTAGTAGGGAGTTGAGATTGGTGCCCCCGTTCGAGGAGGCAGATGTCGATAGTTATTTCTTGCTTTTTGAAAAGGTGGCAGTAAATCAGAAGTGGCCAAAAGAGCAATGGGTGGGCGTTGTTACAAAGTGTGTTAAAGGGGAAAGCCCAACGAGCATATGCGGCTTTGTCCCTGGGGGAGGGAGAAGCGGAGAATTATGATGAGGTAAAAAAGGTAATTCTCCGGACTTACGAATTGGTACCTGAGGCCTATAGACAAAAGTTTAGAAATTTAAGGAAAGGGTGGAATCAAACGTATACCGAGCTAGCCCATAAGAAGGGGGTGCTCTTGGACCGTTGGTGCACCGCGGAAAGAGTGGGTGAGGATTATGGGCGTCTCAGGGAGTTGTTTTTGATTGAGGAATTTAAAAGTTGTGTTCCGGTGGAGATCCGGGTGTATTTGAATGAGAAGCCGGATAAGTCCATTTCAGAATTTGCCAGGTTGGCGGACGAATATGCCCTAACCCACAAGACAAGGACTCCCTCGAATAAAGGTCCCCAGAGAGACCATGGGAACGATCGAGAAAGTCCGACGAGTGAGGCAGAGGTCCCACCGAGAGGTAGCGGTAAGGTTGAGGGGGAAAGGCAAGATGGCCAGCGGGTTCCGGGTTTGACCTGTTTTAATTGTGGAAAGGAGGGGCACATTGCATCTCGATGCTTTGCTCCAAGGAAGGAGGTAGAAAGAGGGAAAGCCGCAGTCCCTATCAGGTGTGCCGTGGTAATCAGCAAATCGACCAGAGAGCCGAGGGTAGACAGAGTACGAGAAGGCTCTGGGAGTTGTCTGTCACACAGAACCGTGTCTGTGACAGAGGGAGACACACCAGTTTCCGTACGAATCTGGAGGGATACGGGTGCTGAATTATCCCTGGTTAGCCGTAAGGTACTAGAATTTGGTCGGGAAATGGGCATGGTAAAGGTGGAAGGAATAAATAAACGGATAGAAATGGTGCCCTTATATAAGGTCATTCTGGATTGTGAGCTGGTGTATGGATCAGTTGAAATAGGGGTGCCCTCAGAATTCCCGAGAGATGACGTGGACATCCTGCTGGGAAACGACTTAGCAGGGGGTAAGGTTCAGTCAGCCATGCTGCCGACCTGGTGACCGGCGAGTATGGTGGCCCCGTCCCTAGCGCCCAAGGACCATCTCGCCGGCACGGTCACTCGCAGCCTGTCGAGGGAGAGAGCTGTGAACAAGAGCAGTTTAAATTTGGCCAGTTTTGATTTGGCCGAGACGTCTTTGCTGACCCTGTGCCATGCGGGTTTAGAGGGTGGTAAGACGAAGAGTAGTAAAGTGAAAGGGGGTAAGGGAGAGGAGATAGATCTGCCTTTAGCGAAGAGAAAGGTCCTAAAGGTAGGAAATAAAGATGAGAAACAGATAAAGCTGTTAAAAGGTCCAGAGTTGGACATGGATGATCTGTCTGGTTTGGCAGAATTGTTTGAAGAACTTGAGAGTTCTAAAGGTGTTCCCGATAATGAGAGGAGGGCAGTCCTAGATGGAAAGGATACCCTTGCCTCGAAGGGGTCTGCTGAAAAGGCCGAGGAAGTTGTTTCAGCTCGCAGGGTTGCGCCTTCCCCGGGTGGGAGCTGCCCAGAGAGTAACTGGGAGGATCGGGAGAAGTTAGAATGTGAAAAAGGTACGGGTGTTGAAAGCCTGGAAGAGGCCAATGTCCTGTTTGAGTGTGTCCGAGATGGGGATGCACGAGGTGCTGAACCTGATAACAGAGCTCAGAAGAAGTCTGAGGTATCTGATTCAGTGGAACGGGGCGGCCGTCCTTGTGGGTCAGATGGACTTGGTTCAGTGGGAAAGGGGTTAACCTTGGTAACCGGGGTAAGTGTGAGTTCCCCAGTGTTTGTACTCGAAGGTGGGTTCAAAGTTAACACCGAATTTAAGAATGGGGGGGTGAGGATTGTTAGCGAAGGAAACGAAAAGTCTGTAGTTTCCAAATCGAAGGAAGAAATCTTAAACCTGGCAGATCGCTCACAGAGTGAGCCGGGGAATAGCGGGGCCCCCCACTCTATTGTCATGCCAGGATGGGGTGTGAAAAGGCTGCCTTCGACAGGCTACTTAAGCGAAGAGTTCGAATCAAACACCAATAACCTGAAGGGGACTGATAAAAGGGCCAGCCACCTGGGTAAAATCGAAGAATTGGGTGAAAAGGGTCTATGTTTGGGGCATGGTGTTGCAAAAATAACCCCGATGAACGAGGCTGGCGGGAGTTCACCACGAAAAATTACTCAAGTTCCCCACAGGGGGGCTCGCCGGAAAAGAGGCGACGGTTAATGGAGATGCCATTGTTAGACAGCCAGGCAGGTTGAACGGGTTTGCGCTAAAGCCTGTGAATAATAAAGGCGGCCCTTTGGAGACCTGCCGGTTAAGTTAAACGACTGAAACGATTAGTATTCGCGTAAACTTTTGTAAATGCACCTAAGCTAAGGTCACACCTCCTTAGTTTTGTTGCTTAGGAAAAAAAATAAATAGGTGGTTACTGAATTGAAGTCTGATGTACAGTTCGCAATGTTAAGATATTAAAGAAAGGGACACTGTAATCGTTAACTATTTAGATACTGACTTGAATGTATAACGGTAGTATTTTGTGAAAAGAAAAACTTGTGCATTGTGTTAGATTCAAAACTCCTGTAAGACTGTGGACCACTCCGTTTTAACCGCTGGTAAAAACTTTTTTTAAGAGGGGAGGTGTTATGATCCCAGCCCCCTCCTTTGTGAGAATCGCAAGAGCACCTGTCAAAAGGGGGGGGGGGTCAATAGACCCAGTCGGGGGGAGAGAGAGAGAGAGAGAGAGAGAGAGAGAGAGGTGCCAAATTGCAGGTCCCACCAGGGATACAGAATAAAGACAACAGCGACTATTGTCTCATGGAGACCACGTGAAAAGCCCTTGGGCAAGGTGGGCTGGTTCAGAGAGAGATTGCATCATCACAACCTGATTGACACCTGCGACCCCGTGAGGAAGTATAAAGGAGAGTCTCAGGGGGACAGCCCCCTCAGACACACCAAGAAGACACGAGAGTGTTCCCGCAGCAGCGGGAAGCCATTCTGAAGGAAGCCACGTGCGTTAGGTTCCGGGATTGGAATCTGTGGCCGGAATCACAGAAAACTGCTTTTAACTAACATCGGGGAGAGGAATCCAACGCTCCCCCGATTTCACGGAAGATTCATCGAGACTCGGCAAGTTCTTTCTCTTCTCCCCCAATCTCTCTCTCTCGGTCGCCCCACGGAAAACACAGCGATTTTCAAAGGGCTGAGGCCTGCAGACTTTGAGTGACTTTTATATTTCCAACGGACAATCTATTAACCCCTAGACACCAGCAGAGCTCACTTCTTAATGATGATTATTACTATACCCGCACTTTAGATTGAGTGTTGACGATGTGCGCTATCTGAATGTTTGTATTAGCCCTACTTTTGTGTCCCTTTATCAATAAAAACGTTTGAAAATAGTGACATCAGACTTCAACGGACCTCTCTATCTTTGCTGGTAAGTTCTCCAGTTACGGGATTCGTAACATAAGAAAAATAACAAGTAGCCTTCCAGTGAGGTACTTGAACTAGATTATAATCTCCACTGAAAATTGTTTAGTAAAACAAGATGTTGCATAATAAAGATTGCAGCAACAAATCAGAGTTTTCATTAAGAGATTGTGCTGGCCATTATTGGGACTGCCTTTGTCGAGAGTGAGGACAATGGAAGAGCTGTAGGCCATATGCTCATATCATATCTTCCTTATTGCATCTCATCTCCTCTTAAAGCCACAAACATTATCACTTCTTAGGTCAAAGAATTCACCTACTATATAACCTTCACTTCGCATATTTCTTGTTCAAACACTCAATACCATAACCTTGCCAAGTAGTTCAAGAACAGCAAAAAGACCATTAAAGAAACATCATCATACAGCTTTATCTAAGGTAATGTCTGCATATGTGATGATACGACAAATATTTTAGAGAATAATGTATGAACTCCATGTGGTGAGCTAAAAGACAAAGGCCCGTAGTCAGGACTAAGCAGGTGTAAACTCACTCAAGTCTGGATACAAAGCACCACTGTAGAGGATTCAGTGGAAGATTATGAAGATTCAGCTATAAAAGGGAGTCAATGAATGAGGAAAAACTTCTTCACACAGAGAGTGGTGAATCTGTGGAATTCTCTGCCACAGGAAACAGTTGAGGCCGGTTCATTGGCTATATTTAAGAGGAAGTTAGATAAGGCCCTTGTGACTAAAGGGATCAGGGGATATGGAGAGAAAGCAGGTACAGGGTTCTGAGTTGGAAGATCAGCCATGATCATACTGAATGGTGGTGCAGGCTCAAAGGGCCAAATGGCCTACTCCTGCACCTATTTTCTATGTTTCTATTAATAAAGATAGTGGGCTATTTGTTGTATCAGAAAGTTTGCCCAAAAGCTAATGTGCGGTGTCAGGGAGTGCTGAATACTTCAGTGGCAGCTTGGATAGTATAGTGTACAGAGATTCAAGTTAATCTTTCTAAGAACTCAATTGTGTTACAGTATCCAAGGCTAACATCACAGTTTCCACAAAAGTATATGGAGAACCAATCATTGCTCAAGTGTTGCATGGAATTCAGGCTGGTCTCACTATGACCATGACCAATCCAAGATTCTGCCTTCCAACTCATTACTAGGATTGCTGAGTATCTTCAGATTCAGATTCACTGATTTATCAACAGTACATCGAACATATAGTGAAATGCAAACACGAGGAAATCTGCAGATGCTGGAAATTCAAACAACAGACACAAAATGCTGGTGGAACACAGCAGGCCAGGCAGCATCTATAGGGAGAAGCGCTGTCGACGTTTCGGGCCGAGACCCTTCGTCAGGACTAACCGAAAGGAAAGACAGTAAGAGATTTGAAAGTAGTGGGGGAGGGGGAAATGCGAAATGATAGGAGAAGACTGGAGGGGGTGGGATGAAGCTAAGAGCTGGAAAGGTGATTTGTGAAAGTGATACAGAGCTGGAGAAGGGAAAGGATCATGGGACGGGAGGCCTCAGGAGAAAGGTGGGGGGGGGGGTGGAAACACCAGAGGGAGATGGAGAACAGGCAAACAACTAAATATGTCAGGGATGGGGTAAGAAGGGGAGGAGGGGCATTAACGGAAGTTAGAGAAGTCAATGTTCATGCCATCAGGTTGGAGGCTACCCAGCCGGCACATAAGGTGTTGTTCCTCCAACCTGAGTTTGGATTCATTTTGACAATAGAGGAGGCCATGGATAGACATATCAGAATGGGAATGGGATGTGGAATTAAAATGTGTGGCCACTGGGAGATCCTGCTTTTTCTGGCGGACTGAGCATAGCTGTTCAGCGAAACGGTCTCCCAGTCTGCGTCGGGTCTCACCAACATATAAAAGGCCACATCGGGAGCACCAGACGCAGTAAACCACACCAGCCAACTCACAGGTGAAGTGTTGCCTCACCTGGAAGGACTGTCTGGGGCCCTGAATGGTGGTGAGGGAGGAAGTGTAAGGGCAGGTGTAGCACTTGTTCCATTTACAAGGATAAGTGCCAGGAGGGAGATCGGTGGGAAGGGATGGGGCAGACGAGTGGACAAGGGAGTTGCGTAGGGAGCGATCCCTGTGAAAAGCAGAAGGGGGTGGGGGAGGGAAAAATGTGCTTGGTAGTGGGATCCCGTTGGAGGTGACGGAAATTACAGAGAATTATACATTGGACCTGGAGGCTGGTGGGGTGGTAGGTAAGGACAAGGAGAACCCTATCTTGAATGGGGTGGCAGGTGGATGGGGTGAGGGCAAATGTGCGGGAAATGGGAGAGATGCGTTTGAGAGCAGAGTTGATGATGGACGAAGGGAAGCCCCTTTGTTTAAAAAATGAAGACATTTCCTTTGTCCTGGAATGAAAAGCCTCATCCTGAGAGCAGATGTGGCGGAGACGGAGGAATTGTGAGAAGGGGATAGCACTTTTGCAAGAGACAGGGTGGGAAGAGGAATAGTCCAGGTAGCTGTGAGAGTCCGTAGGCTTAAAGTAGATATCAGTAGATGGGTCGTCTCCAGAGATGGAGACAGAAAGATCAAAAAAGGGGAGGGAGGTGTCAGAAATGGACCAGGTAAATTTGAGGGCAGGGTGACAGCTGGAGGCAAAGTTATTGAAGCCGACGAGCTCTATATAGTGAAATGCATTGTTTGCATTAAGAACCAACTCAACCTAAGGCTGAGGACAGTCCTCAAGTACCAGCTCCAATATAGCATGCCCACTATGTTAACAAAGGAAAATGAGCAACAGCAACAAAATAACATCAAGCCCTGTTTCCCCCCCAACCCCCACACAGTCCTGTAACCCCAGGACTTGCCATCTTCAGCCTCCAGCGGATTCATAAACTCACAGGCATTGAGCCTCTGACTTTCCCAGTGGACTTGCAGAGTCTGGCAGACCCAGATTTGACTTTCAGACTTCTGATCGACTTTTGGACTTTGATCTTCAATATTGACCCCAGGACTCGACAATGACAACAAATGAGGATCCTGGATGAAGAACCCAAACCTTCGTCCAGGTTATCCGATGACCGGGACCCTGAACACTGGACCTAAAAATTCCATTCTTCGTCGACTGACATACTTAGGGGTCACCAACTCTTTCCACCTGCCCGCATGGAACTCCAATCACATCTGACAATGCGACAGGACTGTTTCACTGCAGTCCAAAGAGAAATGCTGCTTGAACTGATCTCAAATTTTATTTATTTTTTTATTGAGATACAACCTGGATTAGGCTTTTCTGGTCCTTCGAAACCTCAAGCCACGCCACCCAGCAATCCCGTTTTAATCCTAGGCTAAACACAGGACAATTTACAATGACCAATTAACCTACCAACTGCTCTGTCTTTGGACCATGGGAAGAAACCAACATGATCACTGGGGAGAATGTATAAACTCCTTACAGACGTGATACAGTAATACAATATCTACTTTATGCACCTTGCACAAGTGGTTGGGTTGTAGATCAGTCATTATAAAACAGACAGCCCTCATCACACAGCAGATTTCCTCTGTTTTGTTGTAGTAGATTAAATATAAACTGGTAGAACAGATTGCCAAAACAGAAGGCATCATGCCAGAGCTCTATTAGTCATTCCACATAGTTGTACACTGGCTGGCTCCAAGGCAGTGAAATCTCATACCTGCAAAAGCTGGTCCTTGATGCACAGGGAAACCCACAATCCTTACAAAACCCTAGGCTTACTCCAACTCTGGCAATAAGAACATGAGATGCAATTAGGTTTTATAAATGCATATTCTGTGTACCCTCTGTTCACTCTCTCACTATCTATTTTAATATACCTGTTTCAGAGCAATAAAAATCCTTTTTTTTTAATGTCTTTTACCCCAACACCCACAAAACCAATTGAAAGCACCAAACATCCGTACATATTTTTTCAATAGGACCAAGAAATCAACTAGCAATTAAACTGCAGGTAGCTGATCACCTTTTTAAAATTGGAAAATAGAAAGTCCCTTTGGATTTAGAATCAAGGTTCTGCCAAACAAGAAGGTTTTAGCTAGAGAAGGCCAGCTCCAAAATTACCAAGCTGGCATACTAATGGTGTTTGTTACCTGCTGCTTTACATGTATCCAGTGGACTATCACAGCATGTGGCAACTTTGCTAAAGTGGCATTTGGAACAGTACATCACAACTGTCCTGTTTTGGAGTTAAGATTTTTGTTTGTATCCCATTAACCTCTAAACTCAGATCATCAGCTGAGAACTATTCATGCCCCTATTAAAATATTTACACAATGCCTGAATCTTAGTGCAACTAAAGTTTTATTAAACTTACTCCATACCACTGTAAAATGTCTATTTTAAATAACTTCTTAAAACACAAACTTATACTATGCAACACAACTTTTTTCTCTGTAAGTTATTGTTGAAAGAGACCAGTAATACTGACTTCACGTTTGAATTTGTATAATCTTATCACTTAGCCATACTTTCACAAATAACTACAGGGTCTGGAGAAATTGTCCTGCGGCCTCTGCTGTAACTTGTAATCTATATCAACAAAATGAAAATTTCACCAAAATGAACAAAACTTTAATTATGCAGTGACTATACACGGACATGAAATGTTGACTGGTGTCCAAATAATGTATGTCTTTTAGAACATACCAGTGCTCAAATTTGAAACTGCAGAGATGTAGTTACAAAAAATTGCTATGTCAACATAAAAGTTTGTCAGTAATGGCAGCATGGTAGCATAGCAGTTAATGTAATGCTATTACAGCACCCAGAACTGCAAGGAGTTGGTACATTCTCCTCATGACCACGTGGATTTCTTCCAGATGCTCTGATTTCTTCCCACATTTCAAATATATATGGGTTAGTAGGTTAATTAGTCACACAAGTATAATTAGAAGGCATGGGCTAGTTGGATCAGATGGGCCAGCTGTCATGCTGCATCTCTAAATAAAATAAGAAAATAAAAAAAACAGACATACTTGAATGTTTATCAATGTTTAATGGAAGCAGCTAGCTTAATCACAAACTTCATTAAAGTGACTTTGTCCACTGCACCAGTCCTACCCACAAGATGACAGGATTGCTATTACTTGTACTTATTATTTGGGTCTAAATCAATTCCTCTGATAAACCATGGAAAATATTTTGCAAATAACAATATACAATTAATTTTGTTGCATTACTAGAGATAAGTGCTCAAATTAAATGTGCAACACATTCACTGTAAATTATAATTCAAAAAACATCTTTACACCCATCAAATTCAGATTGGTTGCAGAAGGGAAAGAAGCTGTACAAATGCAGTGTTACTTCTTCACTCTACTGACTGCATAGGTGCTTTCTGGGAAATCTCTTACAATCGATACCTTAGGTATGAACATGGACTAGATGTTGAGCCATACCAGTCATGCCTACAGCATGGATTTACATGCCTGGCAGAAACTGAATGCCCAGTGATCTCACCTCATTAACATGCTTCATAATCTCACTTGGACCAGATGGGTACGTATTGGCAACAATGTAATCCAAATAAACTGGTGTGGTCAATTACAATCACATCCGCCAGAAAAACACTAAACTGGAGAAGTTAAATTACAGCAACAACTTATATTGGTTATTTCAGGTCCAGATCCACCATAACAACCTTCACCACAGAAAATAACATACTAGGACATTTGTAGAAAAACCCACTGTTCTCCAAGTCCCCTTACATGCTACACAACATTTCAAATCGGATACATAAACACTGCACTGTCATTGTCAATGGATCATTGTTATGAAATCTCCTACCTCGCATCACATGGGAGCACCATTATCAACAGGAATGCAGCAGTTCAACGCGAGGGCTTTCTCCAGCAGAATCTCACAGTGGCATGTGTTAACAGAGAAATGTTGTTGAACTATTAGTCCAAAATATTTTGAGGCAGAAAGAATTTCAAACTGATCTGCTTGCTTCTGGGAGTTGCAGTGAAAAGCTACTTCAGAAATGTTATATATGGCAAATCACAAGGCTCAAAATATGCTTTGAAACTTTTTTTAAATTTACTGCACATTAACTTTTTGTACTTTGCCTGTTTGCTTTATTTTCTTCAAAACTTTCTTTTAAGTTTTCATTTAAGGGACATAGCTTTTGCTGGCAAGGCAAGAACAAATTGTCCATCTCTAATTGTCACTGTTAAGATTTCTGCTTGTTGAAGACTTTAAAATCTTAGAAACAAAATACATAAACAGGCCCATTCAGCCCATCCCGATGTCTATCTACATTAATCTTTTTGCCCACATTAGACCAAAACCCCTCTCCACCTTTCCTTTCCAAGCACCTATCCAAAAGCCTTTAAAATACTGCCTCCACTATCTGCCCCTACCACCTCCTTTGGTAGCTCATTCTAAATATTCACCTTCATATGTGTGGAAAAACTTACCCCTCAGATCTCCTTTAAATTTCTTACTTCTCACCGTAAACCTATAACTTGAAGTTCTAGATTACCCTTCCTTGATTAAACATAACATTCATAACATTGATCAACATTACATTCCAACTCAATGTTTCAGACAATGAATGCTAGCATACAAAATGCCCTTTTCAGTACACTATCTGTTCTTTGTTGGCACTTACAGAAAGTTGGAGATTTGCACCCCATGTTCTATTTATTAGTACTCCTAATGTCCCTATAATTTATTCCATATGTCCTATCAAAATTTAACTCCCAAAATACATGACTTTATATTTGTTTGGTCTAAATTCCAACCACCCAACTACTCTATGTCCCACTCCATCCTTGGACAACTAAGTATCATGTCATCTACAAGCTTTCTGATCACATCACCTACATTCATGTCCAAGTCATTTTACAAACACTTAAGGTCCCAGCACAGACCTCTGCAGTTTACCACGTCACAGATTTCCAGTCAGAAATATACACATCCACCACTACTCTCTTCCATTTATCTCCCAAACAAATTTGGATCCCGTTTATAAATATGCCTTGGATCCTTTGACCCTTGACTTTCTGGACCAGCCTATCACATGGGACCTTGTCAAAAGTCTTATTAAAAGCCCTGAAAATGTCTACTGTTCTGTCCTTATCAAATTTATTACCTGCTCAAAAACTCAGATTTGTGAGACATGATCATCCCTGCACAAAGCCATGTGAACTTTTGTTGATCAGACCCTGCTTTTCCAAGTGAACAGCAATTCTATACCTCAGAATCTTCTCCAACAACTCCACTGCCACTGATGCAAGGCTCACTGGCCTATACTTTCAAAGCTTATCTGAACTTTCCTTTTAAACAAGGGGACAAAATTTGTTAGCCTCCAGTCTTATGCTAGCTTTTCCATGGCCAACAAAATGCAAGAATATCTGACAGAGCTCCAGCAATCTGCACTTTGCCTCCCTCAATTTCCTAAGGTACACTTGGGTCAAGCCTGACCTTTCTGCACTTCAAAACCACTTCCATAGTATCATTAAGATGCAGATATTTTTCATATTTACATATACTGGGACAAATTCTGTCAGGATTTATCCAGCCTAAAGTGATGCAATATTTCCTTCCTGACACAGACATGCTCCAAAATATCAACAATCCCTCCCTCCCCTTAGCTCTCCAGCCTTCACATTCTTCTCCTATTGAATACCAATTAAGTAGTTAAGTGTTATTGAATAGGCTTTGGGTGGCAGATGTAATACCAGTGTGGTTGGTATTATCTGCAGCCAGGATGCTATTGAGGCAGAAGAAGTGAATGGTCAAGGTTGTAGATGAGGTGCCAATCAAGCAGTTTACGTTCTTGTTAGTGTCAAGCTTCATGCTCTTGGAACTGTGCTTATACAGGCAAATAGATATCATTTGATTATACTCTAGATTTGTGTCTTTCAGACAGTGGGAAGAATTTAGGAAATAAACTACCACAATATATCTGCTGGAGAAATTCAATGGGTCTAGGGCGGAGGGCAGGAAGAATTTGTCAAAGTTTTGGGTTGAAATCCAATTGCAAGACTGAGTGTGGAGGTGAAACAGAATCAGGTTTATTATCACAAAATAATCTGTTGTTTTGTGATAGCATATTGTGCAAAATTACTAGGAGACAGAGGCAGGGGGATGATAGGTAGAGACAGGCAAAAAAAAAGAGGAATAGAGCCCAAGTGGGTGGAGAGCAGGATTAAGGTCAAGACAGCTGCTGGACATTAATAAGCAGGAACACAAAAGCTAAGGAAGGTGATAATAGGAAACATTGAGAGGGAGGTTGACAGATGGAAACTGATGGGGAGAGGCGGGATATAGTGGATGAAAAGTAAAAGGTGGAGCAGAGGGGTGAAAATGCTTGTTGGGCATCTGGAGGACAGGATATGGAAAAGAACACTGGAAGTGGATCAGAATGTGCCCATATGGTGGGGAGGGAGGGGTAAGCGAGAATTGGGAGGGATGTGCAGACAGGAAGGGTTACCAGAAACAGGAAAATTTCAATGTTCATTCCATTGGATGAAACACTACCCAGGATATTATTTGTGTCTGGTCTTTGATTGCTCTTGTATTATTGTGCGACTTGTTCAAATGAGCTTCCTATGATGTTGATGGTGGGAACTCTACAATGAGGAAGTCATTAAACATCAATGGTAAATGTTTAGACTTGCTCTTGATGGTGATGTTCACTTCTTTGGAACTATATCAATGTTATTTACCAGTTAGCAGCCTACACGTGAGTGCTATTTAGGTCTTACTGTAAGTTTGAGTAGATTATTTTATTTAGAATAAAACCATTCATCATTACCTTAAAAGAGCAGGAAGATGTTATTTATGGTAATAATGTATTAATATGTTTATTTTAGTTATTGAAATAGTGAAATTTAAGATTTTGAAACTAAACAGCAAAGTTGGTGTGATGGACTTTACATCAAAGTTCAAAGTAAATTTATTATCAAAACACATACATGTTACCATATACAACCCTGATACTCATTTTCTTGCAGGCATACTCAATAAATCCGTAATAGAATAAGAACCATAACAGAATCAATGAAAAACTGTACCACCTTGGGTGTTCAACCAGCGTGCAAAAAACAAAAAATTACGCAACTATAAAAAGAAAGAAATAATAATAAAAAATATTGAGAACATGAGATAAAGGTTCCTTGAAAGCAAGTCCATAGGTTGTGGGAACATTTCAATGATGAGACAAGTGAAGTTGAGTGATCCCCTTTAGTGCAAAAGCCTAATGGTTGAGGGGTAATAACTGTTCCTGAACCTGGTAGTGTGAGTCCTGAGGCTCCTGTACCTTCTTCTTGATGGTAGCAGCGAGGAGAGAGCATGCCCTGGCTGGTGGGGGTCTCCGACGATGCTTTCCTGCTTCAACATTCCATGCAGATATGCTTAATGGTGGGATGAGTTTTACCCGTAATGGACTGACTAATTTTTGTAGGATTTTCTGTTCAAGGAATTGGTGTTCCCATACTAGTCTGTAATGCAGGCAGTCAATACACTCTCCACTACACACCTATAGAAGTTTGTCAGAGTTTTAGATGTCATGCAAAATCTTACAAACCCCTAAGGAAGTAGAGGTGCTGCCGTGCTTTCTTTATAATTGCACTTAAGTGCTGGACAGGACTTAATACCAAGGAATTTAAAGCTGATGACCCTCCCCACCTTTGATCCTCTGATGAGGATTGGCTCAAGGACCTCTGGTTTCCTCCTCCTGAAGTCAATAATCACTTCCTTGGTCTTGTTTCAACACTGAGTAAGACATTGTTATGGCACCATTCAGCCACATTTCCAATCTTTCTCCTATATGCTGATTTATCACATTTGATTCAGCTCACAACTGAATGTGTCATCAGCAAATGTTTATGGAATTGGAGCTGTGCTTAGCTACACAGTCATAAGTGTAAAGTGAGTTGGGCAAGGGGCTAAGCGCACAGCCTTGTGGTGTACCTGTGCTGATGGAGATTGTGAGGAGATGCTGCCAATCCAAACTGACTGGGATCTGCAAGTGAGGAGATCGAGGTTCCATCTGCACAAGGAGGTATTGAGTCCAAGGTCTTAAAGTTTATTGATTAGCTTTGAGGGGATGATGTCATTGAATGCCAAGCTGCATCCTGGTACAGGCACCTTTGCTGTCCAGATATTCTAGAGTTGAGTGAATACTTAATGAAATGGTATCTGCTGTGAATCTGCTGTGTTGCATTGAACTGCTGCTGCTAAGTTAACAAATTTCATGTTGGCAATGATAATAAACCTAATTCTGATTCTGTTGGTAGACAAATTGGGAGTGGATCCCAGTTACTTCTCAGGCCGGACCTCTCAAAACACTTCACCACTGTGGATGTAAATGCTACTTGTATGACAGTCATTGAGGCAGTTTTCCACGTTCTTAAAGCCTGCTTGAAGCAGGTGAGTACCTCAGACTGCTGAAGCAAGTGGCTAAAGATATCAAAGAACACTCCAGCCACTTGATCAGCACAGGTTTCAGTAGCTGGCCAGGTACTCCGTCTGGGCTGGATGCTTCTTGTGGGTTCACGTTCCTGCAAGCTGCTCCTACCCTATGCTGGCCTCAGAGGCTGAAATCATAGGATCATCTGAGGCTGAGGGAGTTCTTTATGATTTCTCCATGGTTTGACGGTCAAAGTAAGCTCAGAATCATTAAGCTCATCTGGAAGCGAAGTGCTGTTGTCGTGATTTAACTTTATAAAATGATATATATAAAATATAAGACACAAGATAAAATATATTATGACTAATATTGTTTACACCATATAAAAATATATAACATAAAATGATAATGGTGTAAACTCCTAAGATGACCTGTGCATTATTGGTGCAGTTTTATAAACACAGTATTCCATCAGCAACTCAGAAGATTAATTTTTTCATGTTCATGATCAAATAATTGTAATAAAAAGTCAGACCATCCATACTGCAATTGTCATTTGAGTTCAAAGGTTTTGTTTTCATGTTGCTAGCCCAACACTTATCTAAGCATTTAAATTTTTAATTAAATCAGTAGGTCCTTTATCCAGATAATCCCTAACTGCCTCTGGACTACTAATAGAACCGAGAGTGTGACAGATGTCAATGCACTACATTTTCTTATCCGCATAAAGCCACCCTGGTATAAAAATAGAAAATGTTGGTGATTTTCAACTGGTTGGGCACCATTTAAAGAGGCAATAAATAATATTTTTGTCATTAATTTTGTCAGAAACTAAGGTGTCATTGTGACTAAAAAGTTAACTTGTTTGCCCTGTCCACAAAACTGCTTTTTTTTCTGGCTTTTTTTTTGTGTTGTTTCATACTGCCAGCTTCTGGAAGTTTACATTCTAACCTGAACGCATTTGGACAGCTGCTACAGGAGATAAAGGAATTCAAAACCCATGAATTACTTCATGAAATTCTAACTTCTTAAAACTTAAGTATTCACTTCCAAAAAAGTTTAATACCTAAAACAGGTAGAAGTTGAGGTTCAATACTTAAAAGATTATCACATAAAAAGATCAACAACACAACCTTAAATTTAACTTCTAGAATTTGCATCGATCTCTTGCAAGCTTGACTTCTACTCAACACTCCAGCAGCCCTTCTCCCCACTCATGACATGACCCAATTCTATCTCGCAATATGCTTACTTATACATTTGTATTGACTGCACAGCAAGAAAACAATAAGCCCTGATGAAACTGACTTGCTCAACTCCTCCATTGTCATCCCTACTTTCCAACAATATTAGTCAAGAGTTAATCTCCTGCAGTTACATTCAGCACTGGAGAGCAAGAAGCTGTGTTATTTCCCATAGATAACAATTTCATCCCTCATTCTGGCAAATGACTTGGGTTGAACCCAACTATTTACAACCTAGGTGTTACCGTCATCCTTGAAATGGGCTTATTACCCCAGATCCTGTCCATCACCAATTCCATTTATTTTTGCACATAACGTAACTAATTTCCATCCTTGCTGAATTTCACATTTGTAGAAACAGAGAACAAAACCATCCAGCAGATGTCCAGGACTTAGATTGAGCATTCATCAATTGTTCTCAAGTCAGGAAGATGCAAGACCTGGAGGGGAAACTACAGGTGGCAGCATTCTCAAGCACTACTTCCCTCTTCCTCCTCAGTGGCATGGGTTGCAGGGATGGGAGATGCTACCAAGATCAGTCCAAATAAGTGACTGCAGTACAGTCTAAAGATTATGCTAATTTTATTCTTACTGAGCAAAACCCTGACCATCAGAATTTCCATTCTTAAAAGAAATAGTGAAGTTGCATAGGGACTGTGATACAAAGAGCTACCGTATGGCACAACTTTATGACAGCAAAATAACTTCTGCTAGATTAATGAAACCTTGAACTTACCCCCATAACTTGGCAAATATCAATCTGGCCGACTTGAGTTTTGATGGTCAAGATGATTAATTTTTTTAAAAATACCACTGGCAAGTCTTTGATGAAACTTTCTTTTCCACTAAAATACCATGAAAACAAAATCTCTGCACAGCTCATGACTCAGTTACGGGAAACGCATAATACAACAGTTAGCCTTTAAAATTAATCAAAATCCAATCAAACGGGCTGGGTCATAACATAGGAAGAACAGAATTTTTCTATATAAAGTTAAACATTTGTAACTAATCAAATAAAGGAAATGTCCTCAGTTAGCTTCTCTCCAATATTTCTTGTTCATCATGTTAACTGTTAAAACATTCAGACAATTCTACTTATACCATAAGCAATGCATGGTTTATGTAAATAATTAATAATTAGTACACAAATAATTTAGTATATTACTGAAGGTCCGTCATTGTCAGAGTGGCACAACTAAAATTGATTGCTGCCTGTTATATTTGAGTAGTGAAACACAAAATGCTACTTCAGGTTAAGATCAAAGTTCAAAATAAATTTACTATTCAAGAATCTATTTGTCACTATATACTACCTTGAGATTCATTTTCTTGCAGGCATTCACGGTAGAACAAAATAAATATAGTAGTGTCGATGAAAAACTACACACAAGAAAAGACTGCCAAACAAACAACAATCAACAACAACCACCAAAATACAAAAGAAAAACATTACTGCTCTCACCTTATTCATTAGAGTAAAGGTCAGCAAAGTTGTTTAAAGCAGCGCAAGTCACCAGTATGAGTAAAGTCATAATATCACAATATGCATTTGCCTATTTTGGTTGAGTTCCTCCAGCATTTTGTGTGTATATTCTTGTATAGTACTAAATTGTACTGAAAGTTGATCAACCGAGAGCAAACAATGGTCCAAAACACCAGACAGAAGATTAAAAAAATGTAAATATGGTTCAACTACCAAAAAACCAATTTAAATTTCCTGCTCACAAAATGGAAAAATCTGTGAAAGGTGACACAATATTACTACTGTTAAATGCCAAAGTACAACATACTGCTCCGAAGATAGTTGTTAACTTAGCTTTAATAGCTACAGAAAATGGAGTAATTTGTCCAGCCCATCATTCTAGCTCCTTCTGACAATGATAAATAAAAAGTCTTCCATAGTGGCATGAAATTTTTATAAGCTAAATGAAGATATTCAATCCAGCAGTGAAGGTCATCTCACATACAACGTACTAAAATTTACCCCTGCTCAGGAGTCCTTACAAAAAGAACCGGGTCAAAAAGCTCTGTTCAATGATACATGATCATAGACTATGGCTTCTTCAAGTCTATCATGAGAGTAAAAATGCTTAAATATTTTGTAAGAATCTAATTACAGAACAAAATATTGCAAACAATTATTGTACCTATTTCAATGGAACATAAATTAATGATGCTTCCTACCAATCAGGGAAAAATACCACGAAAACCATAAAGATTAGTAACAGAAATGTGTACATTTGGTAACAAAATGTACAAAATTCCAGAAAATACAGCCAAGGCAATTATTATAATTCTTTTTTCCCATTGCAAGAGCAGGTAGACTTTTGGTCATATTGTGCTATAACTCATGAGTCAAAAGAAGTATGCTCATGGATCTAGAGTACTCCCACAGCCCCCAGTTCTACAAGGCAAAACATATTACAGTAGCAAATACCTGTTCTACAAAATCATTAAGATTAAATAAGACTTCTAAGTTAATGGCTAAGTTTCCTGTTGTTTAATTTTAATCACTGGGTTGCTAAAATTATGCACATCAAGCTGCAGTAGATGTGTGAATTAATGTTTTCAGACTTAATAATTAAATAATTTGATTGAATTTCAACACCAAGCCTCCAGTGAAATTTCTTTCTAAATTTTGCTAACAGAATGGGGTCAGAAATCAAGATAACTTTCGCAAGGTTTACGCTGTTAATAAAAGCACAATCACTGAAAATTCCACTGGTGGCTTGAGAGCTCTCTGATTTAGGAAACTGTCTTGGAACTTCGGTTTAACTCAGAATGATGGAATTAAGATATCATCCCTCTAGTGACAGCATCCAAATATGTTCAAACTGGCTTGACCCAGATTCTTCAAGAACACTAGATCATTGCATAAGACTTGCTTGTAAATCAACCTTTACTGGATAATCTCACTGAATGAGAATGCAAGGACAATGGAAATTTTACATGAGAAGCAATTTGAAATGCAATGTTTTGTGCACATGGACTTTGTACTCCATGTATCTACACTACATTGAAATGGTGATTGTTTGACATGTACAATGGCTACAAAAAATATATACCTTTTCAGGACTCTTATTCCAAAAAGATCACTTGTTTTTATTTTCCCATTCATCATCAAAATCATTTTCATACACCATGGAAACAGGCTCTTCAGCCCACTGAGTCCACGCCATCTATCTATTCACCCATACCAATCCTATTTTTATCTATTTTATTCTCTCCAAATTCCCATCAACTCACCCCTGATTCTACCAACCACCTGCATACTACAGGCGATTTAGAGGCCAATGAACCCACCGACTCACACATCATTGCGACATACAGCTGGAAGATATACACAGTCACAGGGAGAACACGCACATTTTACTGATACAGCACCAGAGAATGAGATTGAACTAGGGTCACCAGACCTATGAAGCTGCAGTTCTGCTAGCTACACCATTGTGATACTTATCCTACATTTTCTGTCTTAATTTTTCATTTTACTTTACTTTCTTCGCTTGTGAGAAGTTTCATATGGTCTGGTCTTAGAATATTGTTAATACTGTCAAAGACCAACCAAACCTTCAGAAATTTTCCTTCAATCATTTCAGAAAAACTTTAACTCTGTTTAGCAGCTTCACTCCATGGCTAAAACCACGAACTACACCATGTACGTTTGTATAACACATGAGCCCATCCTATTATTTGACATGAACTATCAAGAAAACAAGTCTACTGCACTGTTTCAATTCTTTCCTAACACACCCCCAATAACTACAAGAAATGGTTTAAAAAATAAGGTATTTTCTGAAGCAACCATGCATGTGTGAAAATTAGACCATCAACCGCAGCTACTATGTGACATTTCCAATTCTGCAACAAACAAAAACAGGACATGTCTGCAGACAACAGTATCATGTCTAAGAGTAAGATAAACATAGAACAAAGCACAGTATAGGCCCTTTGGCAGATGATGTGTCATCCTTTTAACCTACTCCAAGATCAGTCTAACTTTTCCCTCCTACATAATCCCCTACTTTTTCTATCCTCCACATGTTCTTAAATACCCCTAATGTATCTGCCTCTACAACCACTCCCCTGGCAGGGGGTTCCACGTATCTACCACTTTGAGTAAAGGCTATCTATGTAAAGATGAGCTAAACAGATTCTTTAAAATGAACAAAATAGAGCCTAAAATTAATGTAATGTATTCTAAATGCAAGACAATTGGAAAAAGCTAACAATTCCAAATCAAACTGCCACCAGATCTCCAAGTTCAATGTTCCAAATACTGAAGTCACAGATTTGCAGTCTAGTTTTCTCTGAGTTTTCCCATACACATCATCAGTCCATGGACTCTAGTTCTAGCTCTAGGGCACAAATCATTTCAGCTACCCACCAGTTACTCTGGAGAATCTGCTCACCCAATTATACAAAACACAGCTTCATTTCAGATGAGAGAAAAGGCCAAGAAAAGCATAAAATACTTTACATTTTCTGAATTAAATGAGTTTACTCAATGTTTGAAAGTCTTATTGCTTTTCAATTTGTAACTTCTAAAATGCTTTTTTAAAAATTGATTTTAAATATTTTTGAATGGTTTTCAATGTCAGGGATATTAAAAAGCACTCAACAGCTTTGTCCATAGTCATTTATCAATACTTCCCTGCAGTTCCCTTCAATGAGCTTGAGTGCCATCAAAAAGTGGGTAGGTTTTTCCACCTACCTCAGGTCACAACACCCTGACATCATCCAAGGTCTTTAATACTTAAGGTTGGGATGGCACTTATTGGAGTCATAAATTTGTATAACACAGACACAGACCTTTCAGCGCAACTTATCCATTCAGCCTCTGTTCCTTTCCTATCCATAAACCTGTCCAAATGCCTTTTAATTGTTCTATTTCTGTCTCTAATATCTCTTCAGGCAGCTTGTTCCATATAACCACAATCTTCTATGTGGAAAACCCTGCTCTCATTTAAATTCTCCCCTCTTACTGAAAGCACGAGGGCAGAGTTAAAAGACTCCCTCATCCAAGGGAAGAGTTTCTGACTATCTATCCTATGTATGCCTTTGTAATTTTCTAACACCCCCCCCCCTAAAATCACCATCTCTTGCTCTTATTATGAACTTTTACTCAGAGTTATGAACTCTTCGTCAACAATTTCTCTGTCCATTAACACTCCTGGAGTCCCTGCCATTTATTGAATATGCCCCATCAGTACTTGATATTCAAAACTACATTTAGCCACTTAATCTTCACCGTTTATGAGCTCTTGAGAGAAATACTGGGAGCAGCTTCAAACAACAAATGGACTATTTTCATTGCATAAAAAGCTTTTATCGGTTAATTGAAAAAAACTATGGAGCACCAATGTCACACTTCTCTGCTGTCAAATATTTACATCTATCTCTCATTCTGCTACAAGAGAGCTTGCAAGCTGTGGTCTTAATCTGAGAGCAGATTGCTGTCATGCAATGCTGTGCTCTCTTTCTCACCATTTTTCCCTCAATCTTTCTCAGTGCATCAAGCTTCCTACTGGAGCAGAAGTAATGTACAGGACAAATGGGAAACTGTTCAATTACTGACCCTAACCACTTCCAAATCAAGGTCACTCCAATCTACATCACTAAGCTGTAACACACAAATGATATTTTCGTAATTTATACATGGAGGTCAAGCTCCATGCCATTGTCATCTTATTCACTGAAACATACGAGAGACTGAATTGTAGCAAGTACAGAACAAAGGTGCTCTAATAATTTGTCCCCACTGTACAATCTTCATTCCTCTGCAAGGTTTATGGAAGATCCTGGAAAACACAAACCATTTCCTATTTTTTGGCAAACACTTTTCAATAAAGCCAGATATGGACTAAGAAAGTCACTTTCACCTTCAGTGCATCAGCACTGTTTTTGGTCATCTAGGTAAAAGAATATTTATAGATCAAGACCTCAGTGACCCTGTGGAAATGGAGTAGAAGTAAGTCATCTTCAACAACAACTGCTTGATCCTTAACACTATGGTTCTATTAAATAAAATTGCTCCATGTTCTTCAGAGGGAAAATGTGTCATCATACAGTAATGGAAGTGGAACTGAGATGAAGGAGTTGGGAATTCAGCAGGCTATTTATTAGCAAAGATTGACAATAAGATAAAGAAACCATAATATAGTTTTCATGACTCAAAAGAAACTGCAGATGCTTCAATCTGCGAAAAATAACAACACTTCTGGAGGATCTAAGTGGGTCAGGTAGCACCTGTGGAGGCAGAAGGATGGTCATGACTTTTGCCTGGACAGATGCAGCCTGATCCACTGAGCTCCTCAAGTTGTTTGTTTTTCATTTTGCCAGATCACAGCATCTGCAGTCTCTTATGTCTCTAGCATACAGCTGTCATTTTTACCTTCCACAGTGCTGATCCTTCCTTGCACTTTCTTTACACAAATCCCATTTGCCTTTTACGGCATCCCCCTCCTTCTTGCAGTCTTTGCCCGAGCTTCCAATAACAATATACTATTTGCCTCTTGTTTCCGGGTTCAAGCGCTATCTACTCTCCAGCCACTTCAATAAGCTCTAACTATGCTGGTCTTTATTTTCCTATGATGTCTAATTGACTTCTGCTTTCTTCCATTTGCCTTTATCTTGCTGTCTTTCATCTCCAGTGCTGCACATTTCCCAGAGTCTGAGTCTACTCACATTCCCACCAAGGAAGTGCACCACCCCTAGACAATGCCTACTTAGTATGGTAGACAAAACAATAAACTGTTATATTGTGGTTACACTACCATAGATATCAAACAGTCAAATATAAAAGGCTGTTCCACACTATTTAACTTAGTACGGACTGTGTAAATAAGTCATTTAAAATTATTTTCTTTCTTCTAGGTTCTAAATTCCATAATTTAGTGTTTCTTTTGGGACAACTTCACTAACTGGCTTATAAATAATAAATATCATTTATTAAAAAACTGCATTATCAGTTTCTATTTGTTTACTGCTGCCCAATAAATTTACATTTGGGTGAATTCCCCACATTCATCCTCCTAAAGAACTATCAATTATATAGACACAATAACCAAATTCACTTTATTATCAAATTCATTTTAAATCTGAGATATTTCTTCATGAATTCATTTGAAATAGGATAGCTACATTTCCCGAATATCTTCCCTCACCCCATCCTCACCGTCTACCACCCCATGAGCCTCCGCATCATGACTTCCGCCATCTTCAACAGAGCCCTACCACCAAACACATCTTTACCTTCCCCCACTCTTTTCCACAAGGATCACTCACTTCCACGATTCCCTTGCTCATTCATTCTTCCTCATTAATCTCCCTCCTGTCACTTATTCCAGCAAGTGGATGGAATGCTACACCTACCCATTCACCACCTCCTTCACTTCCATTCATCTCTGCAAACAGTTCTTCCAGGTGAGGAAAGACTTCACCTGCAAACCTATGGGGTCATCTAGTTTATCTGTTGTTTTCGATGCAGCCTCCTCTACATTGGTGAGATCTTACGTACAACGGGTGACTGCTTTGTGGAGTTCCTTTGCTCCATGCTCAAAATGCAGTGTCTCCCAGCAGTCAACCATTTTAATTCCAATACTCATTCCCATTCCCACATGTTGGTCCTTGAGCACCTCTACTGTCAAGATAAAGCCACTGTCATGTTGAAGGTGTAACAACTTATATTGCACTTAGGTAGCCTCTAGCCTGATGTCACAAACATCGAGTTCTCCATTAATTTTCCCCCTCCCCTTCTTCAATTCCCCACTCTGGCCCCCTCTTACCTTCTCCTTACCTGCCTGTCATCTCCCCGGGTGCCCCACCTCCTCCATCACTTTCTCCCATTGTCCACTCTCCTCTCCTATCAGATTTCTTCTTCTCCAGTCCTTTCCCTTTTCCACTTATCATCAGCCAGCTTCTTACTTCTTCCCCTCTCCCCACCTTCTCATTCTGACTTCTTCCCCCTTCATTTCCAGTATTGATGAAAGGTCTTGGCCAAAACATTGACTGTTCATTCATTTCCATAGGTATTGCGTGATCTGATCTGCAGAATCTCTTGTATTTATGATCAACTATGTCATCTTTATGTTTTCCAAGTACTCCAGAGAAAACCTCTCCTTGTTACCTCAACACACAGACCTTTTAGTGTTTATTTTATGTTTCTATATTTTCTTCAGAAGCATCACTTAGGTGAAAACAAGCACATTAATAGTTGCAAAGCAAAGCTAGAGATTCCTCAAGAGATCTATCAAAACAAACAAGATCACACAAAATAAATGCACCACAGGTACAACAGGGAGGTAGACTGTGGAGCATACTGCAGACTTCCACAGAAAATGGAAGACTGAATACAACAGAAAATACAACAAATACTAATGATACTTTTTGCATTGTTTTTGTTAATGTTGTGCCAGCCAGTTGCTTTTGAAGTTGAATATACTATTAATTATTGAATTGATAAGAACAAATGTTTATATTAAGTCCAGAGACTTGCATCCCAAACTGCATATTGTTACCAAATAAGATTTTAAATAATCTGCTTGATTAACTTAATGTCTTAAAGTTCATGCTCCAATTTACATTCAATGTCTTCCCCCAAGTCCAATAGTTATAGCAAAGAAATCGTTACTGAGATTATATTAGTTTAAATCTTATTATAGCAAATAGTGAAACTGTAATTCAACTGGTTTCCTGATGTCCTTTAGGGAAAGAAGTTGCTTCCTCTACTCAACATGACTCTAGATTCAAATTACATGAATGACTTTTCATGTCCTTAAGGCAACAATGAAGGTTAGGCAATACATTCTATCTCACCACTTACTCCTTGATCCCAAGAACACAATTATAGAAAATTGCAGTTCACCTCCATAAAAGGGATACATTTATGTCAGACATTTATATACATCAACAAGTTGCTCATATAATTAATCTTGACTTAAAACTAAAACTACGACAAGTGGTTTTACTGTGCAATGTAAACTAGTGGCATTGCAAGCTTACTTTTCTGTTGGCATCAAATATTAATGTTAAATCTGTTTAACAATTCCAAAAATGTTTTCTTGGAACCTGTCATATGGATGTCTTTTTAAATGCTCTTGAGAGTGTTCTATCAGTACTTGATAGAGTATATATTACCATAAGGTTCATTTTCTTGCAGGCATTCACTGTAGAAAAAATGCAAGTGAGGAACTACACACAAAACAACCAATGTGTAAAAGACACACTGTACAAATAGTAATAGAAAAAATAAATAACACTGAGAACATGTGTTGTAAAATCTTTGAAAGTGTTGAGGTGAGTGAAGTTATCCATGCTGGTTCATGAGCCTGATGGTTGAAGCATAGCAATTGTTCCAGAAACTAGTGGTGTTGGACCCAAAGCTCCTGTACTTCCTTCCCAATGGGAGCAGCAAGAAGAGAGTATGGATGGTAGGGATCCTTGATGATGGATGCTACTAGCTTGTAGAAGAGCTCCTTGTAGATGTGCTCAATGATGAGAAGAGTTTTGCCTATAATGGACTGGGCTATATCCACCAGTTATTGAAGGCTTTCCTTTTCTTGGGCAATGATGTTTCCATACCCAGCCATGATGTAAGCAGTCAGGATACTCTCCACTGTGCATCTATAGAAGATTGTCAAATTTTTAGACAACATGCTGAATCTGTGCAAACTTCTAAGAAATTAGAGGCACTGTTGTGGCTTCTTTGTATTGGCACTTACATGCTGGTCTCATGCCAGATCCTCTGATCTGATAACAGCAAGGAATTTAAGATTGCTGACCCTCTCCATTCCAATCCCCTAATGGGGATTGGCTCATTGACCTCCAGTTTCCTACTCTTGCAGTCAGTAACCAGCACTTTAGTTTTGCTGATATTGAGTGAGAGGTTGTTGCTGTGGTACCTTTCAACCAGATTTTCAATCTACCTCCTATACGCTGATTCATCAGCACCTTTGATCTTTGGAAGAAAAAATCAGTCCTCTCCAATTTCTTCCTGCCAGGACAGACATCAATAAGATCAGGAAGCAACACAGCTCTATTGTTTCCTAGAATTAATCTCAGGTAGCAAAGATCTAGATTAAAGTCAGGTAGAGAGAACATGGAGGCATAATGAATACCCTTCCTCATTTTCCCTTCCCAACACCACTATCCCTAACCCATCCCCTCATAAACTGAAGTTCCCGCAGCTGGCTTCCATTCTTCAAGCACCCCATTACAATGACAGATGATCTATCAGGCCTGCCTGTCACTCAGTTATGGGTCTGATCCCTACTTACCATACTATCTATGTGCACATTTTCTATGCAACAAGGTGCATTTCTCCCAGCAAGTGCATTCCTCACACATAAACAGAAAAAATAAACCATACAGGTTGGCAGATTAATTGGCCACTTTAAGTTGTCCCTCAGAAATTTTGTCAAAGACTTTTGCACAGGAGTAAATAAAACATAAGAGACAATTTAATTTAAATAGACAATCAGTGCAGACACAAGAGGCTGTAGATGCAGTAGCCTGGGGCAAAAAAAAAGAGCCAACTGCTGGAAGAAATCAGAGGGTTTAACATGATCTAAGGGTGGAATGGGGGCGGGGGCTGTACAGTCTTGAGTTGAAATGTTAATCTTTTCCATCCACACATGGTGAGTTCCTCCAGCAGTGTCTCTTGCAACACATCATTGTCTTGTACGACACTGCTTAAACCTCCTCCCAAACCTTTTTCATCATACTCTTTCAGTATAACATTACATTCTTTGCTTTATCAAGTACTAACCCAGTGGTAGAATCCAAGGGATTGGGAATGTGGGGTGAATGGATAATAGAGAAATTTAGTGACAGAGTGCAATTGCTCCACAAGAAAGCATGAATTAGATGGGCCGAAGTGGCTTTCTTCTCCAGTATAAGGAAATATGGAAAAAGTCCCAGCAACTGTTCTGTTCAGTGCCTGATCATTAGAGATGCAATCCTTCCTGGGCAGCTATATTTATCAAATATAGATATCTCTCTGTCCTCCAACTTATTTACTCTTTTACATTCTAGGGAATAGTTTCCTTGTTATTCTTAGAAAAGTATTCCACCATGAAATTAGTTTTCTAATTGTACGGCTGAACTTTTCTTCTATACTTGTGCTGGAACACAAGGGAGGTGATCTTCAATTCCAGGATATTTATGAACTTTCCGGCAAGATTATCAACCATACAAACAGAGGATTTCAAAGCACTGCAAAAACCTGGAAGAAGGCTATCTGCCTACTTGCCCTCAAGTAACAAGGGCATTGACTAAAATAGGACTGAAAAAAGAAATAGAAAAACTAAGAGCTGTTGTCTCCTACGCAATTCGGTGCCTTGGCAATTTTGCAGAGTATTGAAAGTGTTACCAGAAATTCATCCTTACTAATTTTATTTACTTAAAAGCCCCCAGGGTAATAAACTGCATAGCATTCTTTTTCTGACCAATACTTTATGACAAACTTTATGTCTTCAAAGATAGACACTATAAAATACTGCCAGATTGAAGAAGCTGGAGGTTCCATCTGATTTTTTTTTTGATTTGTAAAGAAATGTTTCACCAGCAGAGCTATACAGCACTCACAGGGCATTCATTTTGACATACATTCTTCCCTAAATTGTGCCTGTCATCACATCAGAGCTATACACATCCTCAGGCACTTTGTAATTGGAAGATCAGAGATGAAAAATTGAGATAGACATCAGTGCTAAAATGTGGAAAAGTTAAGAAATATAAAATGAAGGGCATTCTCTCCGCAAAAAAAGGATACCTTGCAGGGTGTGAAAATTAATAGATAGTCATATTGGATTCTTTTGCAACACAACCAAATACAAGGAATGGCTATTCCAATCCTGAAAACATAAACAATTCAACCATATAATTCTGGTTACATGATGTGTTTGACATACCATTTTCTTCCACTTAGTTTGTAAAAAAAAAATCCCTACCATTCGCTTTTGAAACTTTCAGTCCTGATGTCTCAGTTTCTCTTTCCACAGGTGCTGCCTGACTGGCTGAGCATTACCAACATAGTATTTTCCTGATTTCTATCTTCTGCAGATTAAAAAAATCCTTGTGGTCTAAATTTATTTTGACCACTGCAGATGATACATACATTGTTCAAATGATCGTAAACTAAAATTGTTTACCCTAAACAAAATCAAGTAGGCATCTTGCAAAGTGCAGGGATATTTACTGAAAGTGTGTATTTCTAAACATCAACTGAAAATATAGCTGCCTTGGTTTATCAAACTTTCTATTTAAACTCTTTCTCAGTTCCTTGGTATCCAAACTTATGCTTATGTTTAACCATGGAAAGTATGATGGCTATTCACAAGAGTCAGTGCTTTAGAAGTAGGGAGAATAAGAATATTGTAATGCAGTAAATGATAAAGTAACTCCAAATCTAATCTTTAGAGCACAAAATTACTGATTAATCTTTTCCACATTTGGATATAAGCAGTCTAAATCAAGGGTTCCCAACCAGGGGTCCTTGGACCCATTGGTTAATGGTAGGGGTCCATGGCATAAAGAAGGTGAGAACTCCTTGTCTGAAGGGATGATACTTTTACACAGAAATACTTACTTCATTGCAGCCATCTTTCCTCAATAAATGTCTAAAAATGAAAGAGCCCAGCAGCTTCTCTACAACTTCCAACCCAGCTTTCAGTTGTTCATTAAACAGAACCATCTCTTGAAGTATATAGCCATTGTTTATGTTTTTCATGGGAAAAACCCACTTTACTGGGGCATTCCAAAATGAAGAAACCCTAATGTCAAAAAGTAAACACACAGTAAACAAATCTACAATTGGACATCTCCAAAAGCATTAAAAATGAACATATTATTTAAATGTAGTTAATATTTAAACAAACTTTACTTCATCTTCATCTATTTATCAGGAAGATGACACAATTAGTTGCAGTTAGCATACATCTTATTTGAAGAGCGATGAATCGTCCATGCAGGTATGCTTCAGAATATCAAACATAACTCTAAGTGGAAATATGTTGCTTTCTATACTCTTGATAAATGTTAAGACAACTGAAGAGTAGATATTACTTTAGAATTTTTGATGTGTTTATGGGATACCTATTCCTAGTCATAAAACATGGAAATGGGCCTTTGACTCTACTCATGCATTGTGATTTTGGTGCCCACAAAGCTAGTCCCATTTGTCCACATTCCTCTAGTCTAAACCTTTCCAATCCATGTACCTATCCAAGGCCTTTTGAATGCTGTTGTTGTATCTGCCTCATTCACTTTCACTCATAGCTTATTCCACGTGACCACGAACCTGTCTGACGAAGTTGCCTCTAAGATCCCTTTTAAATATTTCACTTCTCACCTTAAACCTCTGGCCAAGTTTTTTTTGTTTCCCTTCCCTAGTAAAAATATTCTGTATGTACGCCATAAATTTATACACCTCTCATTCTCCTGCATTCCACGCAAAGGTCCTAGCCTGTGCTATCTCTCCCTGCAACTCAGATCTTTGAGTCCTGGCAACATCCATGTAAATCCTTCCTCCTCTCTTTCCAGTTTAATAATGTCTTTTGTATAACAGGGCTTGTAAATCCTTCCTCCTCTCTTTCCAGTTTAATAATGTCTTTTGTATAAAGGGTGACCAAAATTACATAAAACTGTAAACTCATCAAAGGGTGCAATCTATGACATTAAATGTCATGTAATCTGATGGTTATCTATCTGGAAGAGTTCTCTGAAGTGACATTTTGTGTCAGTGACCTGTTAAATTAATCAGAATTAGTCCCTGTAAGTCAACTGAACTGGAGAATCAAAACCGAAGTGGACAAAAGAACAATAACTCTCACAACTGCTTTTAAAACTTTCTAGAGCAGAAACATTCAATTTAGATATTTCATGGCAATCTGCCATCTGAAGGTAATAGATTGTGTCAAACAAGGGAATTGCAAAAGAATATGTTGTTGTGCTACTGAAGAAACATGTCCCAAGAGACCCAAGATTGCGATGCCGAATTCCCTGGGCTATGCCGTCTGCAACTATGGTGATCTAAAACGGTCTTTAAAGAACATTGATGAGCCTCGCGCCTCTTCTCCGTTAGTTGCTGTACCCGCATCCCCGGTACAACGTTATAGAAAGCACTTTAGAGACTGTCTTCCCACGAGCTCCGTTTCACATTCTCACCCAAGTTTACTCCTGCACACCTGTTAGTTCAAAACACCCATCACTGAAAGAGTCTTAAATTATAGTTCTTTTATTAAAGCATTGCGCTGCAAACTTATTAAGACATTTATCGGTTTCTTAAAGAAAGCGTTGTTGCCACATTGTGGAGTCTTTGAGTAGCTGCTGTTCTCGAGCTTGCCTGTTTTACTTGCTGGCAAGGAAAAGTTTGCAATGCAGCATATTATATCAATAGCTGTGCCCCTTCAACGTTAGCTTTTCCGCGCCCGATTGCTTTAAAATAAGATTCCGTCCGACAATCATGTCATGGCATCCAAATTACATCACTGCATAGTCTTCAGCATCGAAAACGTCTTTTTTTCGTATCTTCCCAGTCCTGAACTGAATGCCAAGTCTCATATCAGTTATTTCCTATATGACTAATTAAGTGTGGATTTATTTAGACCAGTAATCGCATTCGTGGAAGCCCGCTGTTAAACACTTATTATCAATTCATATCCAGTACCGTGTGTAAACAAACAATTCAAATCGTGATTGGCATCATCAGAGAGACTGACGCAGCCTGAATCCACTAACAACGGCACATGAAAGCTCTCTACCGAAAGCATTGGCAAAGTGGCTCCCAAAATGTCCACCCTCTAAAACGGAATACCGAGAAAATCTCCCGATTCCTTTCTGCGTTCTGCTTTAACAAGTCCCATTCAATTTTCGAAAGCGCTACGCATGAATTTTGTAACCAAAGATTACAAACCATGCAAGTGTCCGGGGTCAGTTACTTTGCTGATGGAAATCGCTGATTTGCAGCATTAAACTGCAAAGAGTCGGTCAGTTCGGCGCTTTTTCACCAAAGCACATGAAAGGCGAGGGGCGTCAAGTTCGAACCGTGGGAGAAGCGAGAATGAAAGTGCCCATTATTTGCTGAGCAAATAAACATCCGTTACATTCGGCTTCAGGGGCACAAGATTCTGGTCTTACTAGTTAATTGATCTGCTCTAGTTGGGGTCATTATGTTTAAAAGATGAGAGAGATCGATACAATATAAAAAACCCGAAAGGAACTGTCACCTCTACGCACTTTACACACAATTGACAGCAATTCAGTTACTTTAATTCTCCTCAATCCCATCTCTCCCGTTCAGTCCCAAAACCACTCAATGGGTTTGTCATTTCTCGATTTCTCATTTCACACCTACTGCCCCTCCCCACCCCTCACATTTCACTGCCCCCTCTAATTTTGCTTGTTAAGTTTCTGTTTAGTTTCTACTCTTTGACATCTGCCAACATTCTCAGATAAATTCGGAGCATATATTTAAACCCTGACTTTGTTCATAGTATTTTTTCACTTTCCTTCATTGCCCGGTTTTGACAACACGCGTCCACATTGGCACCGTGTACAGAATATAGTTCTTTTTCACCAGGAATCCCTCATCTTACGTCTTCTTACTATTTCCCCCACTCCCCCTAAAATCGACAAAACTGTTCACTACATTGAGGTGAACAGAGTTGCACTGGATTGAAATGTACAAGAAAAAGCATTAAAAAAAAACCAGAGGCGTTATATTTTCAATCTGTAAGCCGGGCTCCCTAGCTCGGCCCTGCCCGCATCTTCGGGCGATGCTGCCGCCCTCCCGGGCTCTCTCCTACCTTGTGCCCGCGATGCAGCGCTGAACATAAGTAAAAGAGCCAGCAAAAGGCATCCTTCCAGCGCAGACTTCCTCGCCATGGTCATTCCGCAGTTTAGAATCCTTCTCGCCCCGAAGCTAGATTCCCTGCAAGTTCCTTCGGAAGCGGAGAGTTCTTGTTCAGACCAGAATCCGTCGAAGGTTGGACGAGGAGGTCTGAGAGCTACTGATACATTAATGGACTCTCGCTGCCGAGCGCCGGACTGAAACGCAAGTTAGGGGGAGGAACCCCCCTCAACAGAGAGCAGAACTTGAATCTCCGACTGTCCTCGAATAACGTCAAACTTGCTCAAACTTCCAGCCGTATACACTCTCCGGATTTCAGTTCCCAAACTTCCATCCCCTTCTTTCATTCATTGTGTTTGCGGGATTAGGAGGCAGATTCGCAGTTGCCTCGGATTCTAGGTTTTCTTTTAACGTTTGCCATTTACTTTTTTTTGAAAACGAGTGAAGGATGACTGTGCCTACGGGCAGTGCAGCAAATGAACTAATCTGTCCCGCTGCAAAATAACTGGGAGTAAAATGCAGCTCGCCCAGACTTCCCTGGGATTGGCGGGGGGGAATCAAAAGTTTTTGCGGGTTGCCTAGCTGACTTCCCCTAGGGGGAGGGGGAGCGGCTTCTCCCCCCGGCCGCCTCCTTAAGAGTCTTGCTGCCACTTGTGTGAAGAGGCGCGATGATCTGCCGCGGCTGCTGGCCGCTGTCGCCGCCTGCCTCGCTCGATCCTCGCTCCGCTTTCGCCCGCCGGCCGGCCGGCCGGCTCTCGCTCACAGGGCTGGCGGGGAGGGGAAGACGGTGCAGCCCAAGCCCGGCTCGTCAGCCCGACAGACAAGGAGTTCCGCGCTGGAAGCGCAGGACGTTGGAGAGAGAGAGCGAGCGAGAGAGACCATCCGCGCGCGCGCCCACGCGCGGGACCCGGGCGGGCGGGGAGGGAGGGCCAAGGCGCGTGCGCGCGGCCACAGGTGGCGAAGGTGTGGGGAAGGGCGCGCCTCACGCGAGCGCGCGGGGCGGCGGCGGCGGCGGCGGCGGGCAGCGCGCGCACGGACCGTCCGCTTCGTTTGGCTGCGATCAGCGCCACCTGGGAGCGGCGCGGGGAGTTGCCGAGGAGTAAACAGAGCCCGGAGCGCCGGCCGACCGGGACCGGGACCGGGACCGGGACAACTCCACTGCGGAATCTGGGAGTCTGATCAATCCACCGAACAATGTTCCCCGTAAGTATCAACTCCACAGATGCAAACTTGAACAGGACCTTACCTGCAGTTTGAAAGGTGAGGACCAAGGATCTGTGTGTGGGAAATCAGTTACCATGAAATCATTTGGGTTTTTTGAAGAGGTGATCTTGAGGACCTCTTAAAGATGTTGCCCACTCTTTAACAAGGTTTTTGACAAGATGTCACATGGTAGGTTGATCTGGAAGATGAGATCACATAGAATCCATAGTGAGTGAGCCAATTGGATATAAATTTGGCATAGTGAAAAGGGACAGAGGGTGGTAGTGAAGGGTTGTTTTCCGGATTGGAGTCATGTGACCAGCAGTGTGTCACGAATTGGTTCTGAGTTCTCTGATGTTTGTTATATGGACTAATATTTTGAAAATAGATGGCATGATCAGTAAGTTTGTGAATGAATTGAATTGACTTTATTACTTGCATCCTTCCTTTATATACATGATGAGTAAAAAATATTTACACTGTGTCTCCGTCTAAATGTGCAATTTACAGTCATTTATAATAAATAGTATGTACAACAATATAACATAGAAATACCATAATCAATAGACAGTGGACAGTGAAGAATGTTGCCTAAGGATACAATGGGATACAGGGCAACTGGGAAAACTGGCAGATGGAATTTAACTGGGGCAAGTACAAATTGATGCATTTTGAGAAGTTAAGCTGAATGACAGGCTCCTGGGGAGTTTTGTAGAACAGAGAGACCAAGGGGTACATGTACATTGTTTCTTGAAAGTGATTGCACAGGTGATTAAAAGGCATACCTACCTAAATCAGATGGGACACAGAGTGTAAGAGCTGGGACATCATGTTACACAGAAGTTTGGTGACACCACATCTGGAATATCAGTGTGCAGTTTTGGGTGCCATTCTATGGAAAAACATATGATTAAGCTAGTGAGGGTGCAGAAAAGATTCTCAATGTTGTTGCCACGTTTGGTGGGCTTGAGTTATGAGGAGATACTGGATAGTCTGTGAAGGTTTTCCCTGGAGAGAAAGAGACTGAGAGATTACCTTATCAAGGTTTATAAAATCATGAGGTAGATAAGCTGGATGATCACAGCCTTCATGGAATAGGATAATTTATTTTTCTAGTGATAAAACAGCATTTCCATATGCTGATGGAGATTTTTGTGAGGCACATTTAACTAATATAATACTGAAAGGAAATGCATTTTGGAAGCAAAACAAGCATAATCCATAGGCAGAATGATTAATGCTTCTGGTCAATAACTGGAATCTTTCATAAAGACATAAGTTTTTACAGCACTGACGGAGGCTATTCTATCTACCTTATTCATGTAGCCATTTAAAGTTATTCCCAATTTTAATATCTCCATCTGAAGCCTTGTAAGTTAGGACTCTTCAATTGTTATCAAATACTTCTTTAAATATGTTGAACTCCATGACCAAACAACTGAGTGAAAACTCAACTAAATCGTTTATCAATTAAATTAAATCTGTTTACACTAATAATGTTTCATGTGATTTTGTGCCTTCTTGTTACTTTCTCATAATTTTGTGCACACACTTAAATCTATTGTTAATCTTTCATTTAAAGCGAACAGCCTAAGCCTTCACATTATCTCCCCATAACTATAAAGTCCTAGTACTGTACAGTGAATCACAGTGAATGTTCTGTGCACACTTTCTTGTACGGAAACCTTACTCTAGTGTGGTGATGAGAATAGTACACTGTGGCTGTGAATTAACAATGTTTTCTACATTTCTAGTGTGACCTTTCTGCTCTTATATTTTTTTTAAAAAGGCAAATATCCCAAATGTCTTCTTAACCATCTCAATAGAGCTAATTCACTAACTTGAGTGATATATGCACATGATTTTCAAAAATCCTGTCAGTCTAAGAAATAAGGATAAGAACTGGATTTAATACTTATTAGTAACTCATAATTTTTCATGAATTCTTTTTCTCTTACATCCCCAAATGCATTACCTCATATTTCACCAGCTGCAATTCCTTTTGCTATTTATTATGCTCACCAAACCAGTGCATTGATTTCTTCCTGGCACCTGGGCCTTCCTTTGTCATTCCCATTCACAGTGCCAATTTTGGGTATTCTCAAAAAATCTCTTAGTCATCCCCCTTATTTAAAAGCAGATGATTTGTATATATACACATAACTCTCAATTTAATGAAATTCCTAATGAATTTTGTGTTTTCTCTCTCTCTCTCTCTCTCTCTCTCTCTCTCTCTCCCCCTCTCCCTCTCCCTCTCCCTCTTCTCTCCTCTCCCTCTCCCCTCTCCCTCTCCCCTCCCTCTCCCCCACACCCTCTCTCTCCCTCCCTCCCTCCCTCTCCCTCCGCTCCCTCTCTCCTCTCCCTCCCTCTCCTCTCTCCCTCTCTCTCTCTCTCTCTCTCTCTCTCTCTCTCTCTCTCTCTCTCTCTCTCTCTCTCTCTCTCTCTCTCTCTTCTCTCTCTCATATCAAATCTACCACTTTAATTTGGAACCAGAGTTAATCTTGCATCAAACACTATTATCCATGTAAACAACTTCAAATGCACTATCATTATCAAAACTTATACTAATTTATTCTAAAAATTGTTTACCACATTACAGCCTTCCCATACCACATCCTTGCTGACTGACCCGACACATCTCCCTGAATGCAAATTGATGGTCACCATTGGGATGTTTCCAATTATTAGATTGCCAAGCATGTTAGGCTCATTGGTTTGTCATAACTAATCGATTTCTTTCTCCTTTTGTAGGCAACAGTGTCTCCAAAAGATTCTTCCTATCCCCCAAATGACTTTGAAGATGAGTATCAAACCTGTGCCATTTCTGCCAGTGGTTGTGCATCCCAAGGCCCATTGATTTAACAGGTGCCTGAATGCTTCTCTTGCCATAATGCTGCCATATCTGTTGAGTGTTCCAGGCAGAATCCATAGGCAGAATGTTTTTCATTCACATTGGCAGCAGTTGCAGCATTTCACTTGCTATGAACCAAAACTCACTTACATTCCAAAAATGAGTTTAATATTATGGGAGAGACATTTATTTAGTTTACGTTATTTTGTTTTGTTTAATTTAATTTGAGATCAGTTGAACAAATAATAATAATGATATATCAAATTTTGTATTATGTGTGTTTTCCCCATTCCTATCCATTCTTATGCAGGCTTTCCTGAAATAGCTGTGTTGCATTTTTTTGTATGTGACATAATAGCACTTTCCATTAAAATATTTCACTACCTATGCAGGGGCAAGATTCAATATCTTTTTGATCAATACCTTTGTGTAAACACTTTAAAAATCAAATGCAAGATAATTAATATTAATAAATTGGCACCACTATTAATGTTCATTTCATAATTAAAATGATGGAAATGAATGCTGTTTTTATAAGATAGGGGGGCAGAATTTTTAAAAAAATTTTTATCACTCAAAAATTTTAATGGATCCAAAGCATTCTGTTTCCATTGGTGTTACATTTGCATTGGATGGGTTCTCTGTTATTATAACTATCAAAATGATACAAAAGAACTTTTACATATTTCAATGTTTCGACATTCTGAAAAAATGGGATGCTAATAAAGTATATCTGCATGATTAGTGAACTTTTCATTTGCTAATTACGAATATTTTAATTATATACTAGACCCAAACCGCTAAGTGGATGGAAGTTGAAGGCCTTCCCATTGAAGACCTTTGCAATGATGTTAATGGTAAACTTCATAGCATTTTTGACGTAAGGTTTTGTTTGAACCAAGTCATGGGTGAATGTGTGCAATGAGGATAGATTTAAACTAAAGATGGTTAGTGATACCATTTACTATTTAATATTTTACTTATGAAGAGTAGCTATTGCAGGGGGAGTAGTTCCTGTCATCTGCCAAAGAATTGTATTAAATGTGATCTATTAATTACATAGTGCTAAAAATAGTACATATGAAAGAAAGTTATATTTATATCACAGGTATCACACTAGTGAAATAAATATATTGAAAATTCAGAGACGATGAAGTCTTTCATGATTATGAGAAATATTGACCAGTAGAAACAGAAATTAACTTTTGATTAATAATTGAGTTTTGGTCTTTGGTTGAATAGAGCAAGCATGAGCTTTTCTTGAATTACTGTCCAGTATGAGATGAGAACAAGTGTGTCATGTGGGAAGCTTGCAGTTAGGAGAAAAAGCATTGGCAGCATATCTGGTGAGGCAAAATAAATCTTAGAAGATTCACCAATAACTTAATAAAGCACTTGAACTGTCTGACTTTAATGTGACGGGTGAAATCCTTGGAGACACTGAAAATTTGGCAACCGTCAAAGGGCATATGCAAAACTATGTATGGTCCCATTTAATTTTTTTATATTGTGTTTGATTTTCAGATTAAGATATCAACCAGGTGACCTGCCATCTTAGCATTGAACTATTACATTTCACCTCTTGCAGTCTGTAAAAGAGCCAGCCTCCTGTAATGGCAGGTTGTAAATAGGTGGCTTAATGTCTCTTGTAAAACAGTTAATCTCCACTGACATTGCTCACAGACAAAAATGTTAGAATTATCTTCCTCTAACAGACTTTCTGCTTCTTTCTCGGATTCCTTTTTGTGTCATCTACTCTTTGTCTTCTATGCCTTAAGCACCATTCTCATTCTTATGCCTGTGACACTCCACTTAAAACCATCATTTTTATCTCTTTTATGGATGTCTGCTTTGCTGAGACAACTTGTATGTCTCCATTGTTTCTGTGTGTTCTCTCACACATCTTTGACTGATGTGATCAATATGCATCTCACCTTTCAAGAGGTCCACTTTATACAATTATTCAGAAAGCAAAGTATACTGCAGAAAAGGAACAGTACACCATCTAGCCCTTCAGTCTCCCTCTGATATTCAATTTAGTCATCTGCACTCTCTCAAATTCACTAGCCTGTCTCCGTTCCATAACCCTTAATATTGCCTTATACAAATCTATTAATCATAGGTTGGAAATGTTTGATTAACCTTGCCTTAGCTGTTTTTTTTTTGAGAAAGACATCTAGACTTCCATTACCCTTTGCGTGAAAAAATGCTTCTTGTCACCATGTCTTCAAGTTCTAGTTCTAATATGTTCTCGTTTCACCTAACAGAGAAAATAGTTTTCCTACCCCATTAATTCCTGAATTGTAGTTTGATCATTCCTTAAACTTTTATACCCAAGGGTAAATGAGCTGGTCTAAGCAAACTTTCTTCATAATTTAGGCACATTAGCCCATTATAATTCAGTTGAATTTTTACTGTATCAGCTCCAAGGCCAATATAACCTTCCTGAGGTGCAATACCCAGAACTGGCTGAAATAATCCCGATGGGGAGTAATTGGAGTTCTCTGTGACTATAACATAATTTCAATTCCTTTGTATTTTAGTTCCCATGAAATGAAAATTAACATTACATTATTATTTTAATTTATTTTTGTTCTTTTCCTCCAGGTTTTGAATGATTTCTGTATCCAACCCTCATAAACTTCCCTCATTGACTGGTTTCTCACCATTTGGAAAATACACTTAGTGGCCATTTTATTAGATACCTCCTGTACCTAAAAAAGAGGACACTGACTGTATGTTTGTGCCCCTCTGCTACTGTAACCAATCACTTTAAGTTTTGATGTATTTGTGTGTTTGAGTTTCTCTTCTGCACACCACTATCGTAACATGTGGTTATTTGAGTTACTGTCACTTGCTTGTCAGCTTGAACCAGTCTGGCCATTCTCTTCTAACCTCTTTCATTAATAAGGCATTTTCACCCACAAAACTGCTGCTCACTGGATGTTTTTTGTCTATCGCACCAGTCCCAGGAAAATCCCAGGAAATCAGGAGCTTCTGAGATACACAAACTACCCCATCTGACACCAACAATCATTCCACGGTCAAAGTCACTTAGATGACATTTCTTCCCTGTTCTGATGTTTGTTTTGAACAACAACTGGACTTCTTGACCATGTTTTCATGCTTTTATGCATCGAGTTGCTGCCATATGATTAACTGATCAGAAATGTGCATTAGCACGTAGTGTACAAGTATATCTAATAAAGTGGCCACACAGTGTATGTTCATCTACTTTCCTTATGTCCAAAATGGGCCTCTTGTTATTGAATTCTACCTGTTAGTTTTGCTCACTAATTTAATCTCCCCATTTCTTCAAATAATTTCTTTCAGTCAGACTATATATTACCTTTCCTCTTTCCTTGCTATCAACCAAGATGGATCTGCAGTTCCATATTTCTTCCATCATACTCTACACATGATAGAACAATTATGTCAAAATACTCTTTCAGGGGCTTATGGAGTTCAGGGGAAATTCTTTTTAGTTACAAGTTGCAGTGAAGTAGCTGAGATGAATGTGATGCAGAGTTTAAAAAGGTTTAGGACCTGTTTCACAATAATCCAGTGCATGTTTCACAATAACCCAGTGCAAGAGTAATTTTATGTATGATTCTGCTTCAGTATGATGTTAGATGTCTGCTGAACAAGACATCCTCCACAAAATCAGCAGGTATAATGTTTTTTGAACTGTATAGCAAAGGAGCTTTGTTTTCTCGACAGACCAAATTAAAACACTACCAATACTACTACTGTACTACAAAATTGAATATTAGATCCTAATAGTCATCGTTGGAGAAATTCATTCAGTGAACTTAGCCATGTTCATTTGATAGACTTTAAATGAACAAAATTAACTCAAACATCTCGTGTAGGTAATGACCATACAATGTGTTGACGATTGCATCCTCCACATCTTCATTTTCATTGTAACATTCAAGATGATTGTCGATTCCTTCAATTTTTTTGTAGTTCCTAATTTGTTTAGGTAGTGAAATCATTTCATTTTTGCTACCAGTCATTTCTGGTATCTCCAAGCCTGAAGGCTTGAAACCACAGTGAGCAAAGCAGTACTGAGTTTTCTTAATGCTTATTTCTCGTCAACTATCAGTGACAAAAATAACTGCTTTTTGAATACAAACATACACAACTCATGCTATTTTAAAAGTGTTCCCTCCAGGCATGATGCCCAAAAAGGCTACACAACTGCATGTGACTGATGCTAGTTAAAATTTTTTTGGCAACAGTCCTATCCCAATTAAGTGACGTACTGTCCCAAATAAACAAAGGAAATCCCATCTTAGTTTCTCAATTAGCTTTTGTTCTTTGAGTCATTCCAAACACACATCTTCTCAAATATCCAATGGCCCAATTAACTGAAATCCACCATTCACTGAGTGTATGTTCATGGTCTTTTGCTGCTGGAGCCCACCCGCTTCAAGATTTGATGTGTCGTGCATTGAGAGATGCTTTTCTGCACATCATTGTTTTACCACATGGTTATTTAAGTTACTTTCACCATCCTGTCAGTCTAGCCATTATCCCCCTATTTCTTTAAATACTTTCTTCCATTCACACTATTTAGATAGATAGATAGATACTTTATTCATCCCCAAGGGGAAATTCAACATTTTTCCAGTGTCCCATACACTTATTGTAGCAAAACTAATTACATAAATATTTAACTCAATATAAATATGATATGCAACTAAAATCACCCTCCCAAAAAGCATTAATAAATAGCTTTTAAAAAGTTCTTAAATAGTTACTAAAGTGCATTGAGTGGTAACTTAAGCTCAGTCCTAACCCTGGCACTTTAACATGTCTTGCCCCTGGTTGTTGAATTGTAGAGCCGAATGGCGTTGGGGAGTAATGATCTCTTCATCCTGTCTGAGGAGCATTGCATTGACAGCAACCTGCCGCTGAAGCTGCTTCTCTGTCTCTGGATGGTGCTGTGCAGAGGATGTTCAGGGTTTTCCATGATTGACCGTAGCCTTACTCAGCGCCCTCCGCTCTGCCACCGATGTCATACTCTCCAGTTCTGTGCCCACGACAGAGCCCGCCTTCCTTACCAGCTTATTAAGACATGAGGCGTCCCTCTTCTTAATGCTGCCTCCCCAGCACGCCACCACAAAGAAGAGGGCGCATTCCACAACTGACCGATAGAACATCTTCAGCATCTCACTACAAACATTGAATGACGCCAGCCTTCCGAGGAAGTACAGTTGACTCTGTGCTTTCCTGCACAGGGCATCTGTGTTGGCAGTCCAGTCTAGCTTCTCGTTTATTACCTTCCCTCTTTTCTTGTTATCAACCAAGATGGATATGCAGCTCCATTTTTATCTTACTCTACAGATGTTAGAACAATTATACCAAAATATTCTTTCAGTGGCTCATGAAATTCAGGAGAAAATCCTTTTAGGGACATACTGCAATAAAATAGCAGAGATGAGTGCAGTGCAGAGATTAAAAAGGTTTGGGTTTGTTCCACTATAATTCTTCCAGTGCAAGAGTAATTTTATGGTAACTCTACTTCAATAAAAAGTGGGATGTCTGATGAACATCCTTCACAAAACCACCAGGTATAATGTTTTTTTTAAACTGTGTAGCACAGGAGCTTTGTTTTATCTGCAACATACCATCTCTGACAGGTTATAAGCTCTCAGAATGCTCATTGGGAACACCAATAGGTAAAGTTACCATGGTTAAGGCAATTATTACAAAGGTATCAATGTAATTGGAAATGGAGGTGTTTATTTTTGGAAGGATATTTTCCTCGTCAGTCAGCCACATTGTTGATATCAGAGTACCAAAGTGGAATGAAATATCAAATATCAATCTACTTTGCGGAAAATTTTGCTAAAATGCATTTTATGTATTTATGTATCACTCTAGTTGTATGTGATAATAGTGAGCATAGAAAGCATAAATACAGCTTTAATTAGTGTTAGATAATTTACTCCTCATACAAGGCATTGATCTTTTATTAATAAAATCAGATCCACAGGACTTCATGCCAGTAAACCGACCTGACCTATTACCGTACAGTATACATTTAAGACTTCCTTCAATACAGTTCAAACTTTTTTTTATTGCCCTCTTTTTAAGTGCTGCAGAGTTTTGCATTCTCAGCTAGGATGTCCCATTGCTCTGTAAATCAACACACCATTAGGGTTTTCCACTGCCGTGACCTGATTGTGTCTAGATTTCACAAAAGTTTTCTTTTTGTTTTAAACTTAAGGTCTGTCATGAATATTAATGAGCATCACCTACATGCACCAAAGGTATGTTAGTAAGTATATATGTGGTTGCTTTCCCATATCAAAATACTCATTAAATAGATGTAAAATTGTGCTTAAGTGGAGAAAGATTTTCTGCCTCCGCTTTCAGTGATTGTAAAATAAGGGAAAAATGCTTAAATTGTATTTGTAAAACACCATTTACCAAATTGATTTTCAGCTTTTCATTTCCAAAGTTAAAATGTGTGTAAACAGGATAATGGATAATGGGAAGAAGTTGATTACTTTTAAGAAAATATTTAGTCTAATGTCTTTTCATTAGAATTGAGGATAATTAGAGATAATGCAAGTTTTAAGAGGCAGAGGAAGGAGAAGGGAAGAATGAAAACAAGATCTGTAGGCCCTACTACCATGTACTTCTTCCTCCCTTCCCCCATCTTCTTACACTGACCTTTCCTCTTTCTTTCCTGCCTGAAACATCAATTGTTTCCATAGATGCTGCCTGGCCTGCTGAGTATCACCAACATTTTGTGTGTGTTGCTTTGGATTTCCAGCATCTGCAAATGTCCTCATGTTTCTGTAGGTAATGTTTTGGGTCAGGGATCTTTCCTCAGAATTGGAGGAAGAGTGCAGGAATTATAGTTGTCACAGGAGGGTTGGAAAGAGGATTGCTTTGAAAGCCAATCCATCCAATTTTCCCAGATTCTGGTTGACTGATCCAAAATGTTGATGTACCTTGTACATGGATGTATATTAAAAGAAGATGAATTGTTGTTAGTGCTCAGAATGGGGTGGAGAGGAGGGTATGCACTTAAATATAAACTGGCGTAATGTTTGGAAGTAAGTCTTATAGAATTTGTATCAAGAACAACCACAATGTCTTTGGAAGCCAGAATGTGTTATTGAATAATGCACTTCTAAATTCTGGAACATTGGTACTTGGGCTTCAGTGGAGTTTTAAAAGAAATGAATTAGAGCAATTGTTTTCAAAACTTGATTGTGTATTAATAATCTGATAGAGCTTGGTGCCAGAATGTTAAGCTTTCAGAACAGTTTCATTGATATATGTGAGCAATTGAAATATAATTCATGAGATAACTTTCTTTTTTTAAAAAAAAGGAAAACTAGCATGAATGTATACCCCTACAGTCAGATACTACCAGATAGGAAATCATTATTCAACTCTGGCAATTAAAATGATACTTCTTTTAGAAAAGAAAACAAAATTGTTGGAAATTAACACAAAGTTTGCTTTTAATGTTTATAGCCACAAGGTTATTGTTAGTGTTAAAAGCAGATAGATGATGAATGCACTTGTCAATTATTTTGATGAAGTGTCAATTTAAAATTAAGGAATAATGCATGCATTAAAACAGAGAAGAGACACATTTAATGAGTTTTAACCAGATATCTTTTTTTTCTGGTTCATTGGGATGATGTGGGTGTCACTGGCAAGACCAACTGTAATGTTTATCTCAAAAGGACTTTAAGAAGAGAGTGAACCATGATCCACCTTCTAAAACTACCACACCAGATTTGCTAGATAGACAATGACAATTTTTACAGAGTGAAGGTGAAGGAATTGTAATACCTTCCATGTCAAAATGGAATATGGCTATCTTTGACCTTTGTGGTGATGAGACCATAGTTTAGAATGTGTTCTTGAAGAAGTCTCACTAAAATTGTTTGTAAACAACATCAATTTTTGCCATTATGCACTGAGGTGAAGTGAATGTTTAGTTTGGTCAATTGGCTGCCCGTGAGCTGAATGGTGTCAAGCTTGCTGGAGCTATGTTCACCCATGTACATTTCTCAATTCATATTTGACATCTATATTTGTTTTGTGTTCTTTTCAGGCAGTGCCGTCAATATGATTTAACATGGAAATGAAATGTACTTTAAAATACCGAGTTAAGTCGATAAGAGATAGGAGCAGAATTAGGCCATTTGGCCCATCAAGTCTGTTGCCCCATTTGATTATGGCTGATCTATTTTCCCTCTCAATTCCATTTACTCCCATAATCTTTCATGCCCTAACTAATCAAGGACCTATCATCCTCCACCTTAGTTTCTTGTGTTCACTTTCAAAGTGTGTGAATTTGCTTTATGAAAATTAGCGATCTGCCCTAAAATTACCTTATCAAAAAAAAGTCAGTGTACTTGTGTTTATTCTATTGCCAAATCTAAACTTTCACAAGTACCTTTAATTTATTGATTGTTAGATTGATGTTGTCTTTTAAATATCATATTTAATGTCAGGAGCCATCAGAGGGCATTAATCAACCTTCACTTTTATCTTATATGCATCTTCCAATTTTCAGCCTCACTATTAAAGCAGATATGATTAGCGTTTAATGAAGTGTAAAAATTATGACTTTTTTCTTCATAATGAATATGTTCATGTACAGTTCTGACGTTCAACTGATTTAGCTCAATTGAGCAGTTAATGGACATATCTATGCCCTAACAGTTATGGCTGATGACTCAAGTAATATTAAACCATTTTAATCTCAATTCTTGAAGAAAATTCCAGTATTATCAGCTAGAGCTAGTTATCACTTTGTAGTCTGATATATTATGGAAAGCTAATAAAAAAATAAGCATTGTGCCTGGATTATTTACTGGGACACAAACAGCCTGTGCCTAATTTGCTTTTATGGAAAGCCATTTTGTGCCAGTGTGATTCATTCTCCATAGTAATTCAAAAAAGAATTGTTACTGCCAAAGCATTTTCTAATCATTAGAAAAAAGAAAATACAGCCAAGGATTTTCAAAAAGCATCATCTTTTTAACAAAGGATTAATTATGGTCCTTCACTGATGATAGACAATCCTGCTGATCATCATACAAATAGCTATCATGATCACTAAAATGACATTTTCAAAGCAACAGAAGCAAAAGGGGTGAATAATGTGGTCGATATCTTTCAACGATGATCCCAAGTTCAGTATTGTAAAGTAAATGGAGTTCTTCCAAAAGCCATTTTGTTACAGCAAGGTATGATGGGAAGGAAACACAAAATTGCAGCACTCCGAAGACTCCTAAATGTATTTTCTTTCAAACAAATACAAAATGCAGAAGTGAATGAATAAATAAAATTGTAATTCTTTTCTCCGTTCTATGGAGTTACAGCCGATTTATTAACTTCCCTTCAAGTTTGTGGGGGAAATAAATCCCATTGTTCTATTTATTTAAGCACTGCATTTGACATGGTGAGTTGCACCCAATCTGTGCCCATCTATCAAAATTTATATCTGCTCTTCCTTTATTACCTCAATTCTTCCAAAATGTCACTAGTAGTTAACTTTGATGTCTGTTGGCGTATCTGCAGTGGAACTGCTGTTCAAAATGGGATTATTAAACTGGGAGTGGTTGGAAAGTAGAGTTGAGTCTTTTAAAAAAAGCCAGGTCTGGAGAAGGAATAGGTCAATTATTCAGAGAAGCAGCAATTCTGTGGAGATCTGAGAATATTTGCCACCTGATAATCTGGTACAAACAACAGCAGATGAAGGAGAAGGGAAGCTCACAATTACAGGGAGGTGAAATGTAACATGGAAGCCCTGGTTCAAATGGAAATTCATCAACCTGAAATATTGACTCTATGTGTCTCCCTACAGTGATGCCTGACTTGTTATGTATTTCCAGTATCTCTTAAATTTCAGATTTTCAATCCTAACACATTGTGCTTTCACACTATTTATTTTATTTTTTTATTGTAACATGATAATTTCTTATAATTTCTTCTTGCACTATACTGCTGACACAGAACAAAAAATTTCATGACCTATGTTAGTGACGATAAACCTAATTCTGTTTCAAAAGAGCTGAATCCCAAGAACTTGACATGAGGAAATCTGCAGATGCTGTAAATTCAAGCAAAACACACAAAATGCTGGTGAAACGCAGCAGGACAGGCAGCACCTATAAGAAGAAGCACTGTTGACGTTTTGGGCTGAGACCCTTCGTCAGGACTAAGTGAAAGAAAAGATAGTAAGAGATTTGAAAGTAGGAGGGGGAGGGGGAAATGCAAAATGATAGGAGAAGACCGGAGGGGGTGGGGTGAAGCTAAGAGCTGGAAAGGTGATTGGCAAAAGGGATACAGAGCTGGAGAAGGGAAAGGATCATGGGATGGGAGGCCTATGGAGAAAGAAAGGGGGAGGGGAATGCCAGAGGGAGATGGAGAACAGGCAGAGTGATGTGCAGAGAGAGAAAAAGAGGGGAGGGGGAAAATAAATAAAACAAGGATGGGGTCAGAAGGGGAGGAGGGGCATTAACAGAGGTTAGAGAAGTCAATATTCATGCCATCAGGTTGGAGGCTACCCAGACGGTATATAAGGTGTTGTTCCTCCAACCTGAGTGTGGCTTCATCTTAACAGTAGAGGAGGCCATGTATAGACATATCAGAATGGGAATGGGACGTATACCGTCTGGGTAGCCACTTCCCATTTCCATTCATCTATGGCCTCCTCCATTGTCAACATGAGGCCACACTTAGGTTGGAGGAACAACACCTTATATTCCGTTTAGGAAACCTCCAGCCTGAGGGCATGAACATCAATTTCTCAAACTCCACTAATGCCTTGCCCCACTTCACTATTTCTCATCCCCTTGTCCCTCTCTCTTTGCCCACCCATCAGCTCCTCTGGTGCTCATCCCCCCTTTTTCTTCCATAGCCTTCTGTCTCTTCCACCAATCAAATTCCCAGCTCTTTGCTTCATTCTACCTCCTCCAAGTTTCACCTAATGCCTGGCGTTTTTCTCTCTCCTTCCCCCACCTCTTAAATCTACTCCTCAGCTTTTTTTACTCCAGTTCTGCCAAAGGGTATCGACCTGAAACGTAAACTGTATTTTTTTCCACAAATGCTACCTGGCCTGCTGAGTTCCTCCAGCATTTTGTGTGTGTAGCACGGTAGAGTTGTGGTTAGCACAATGCTTTACAGTACCAGTGACCCAGGTGCAATTCCCATCATTGCGTGTAAGGAACTTGTACATTCTCCCCATGACTGAGTGGGTTTACTCTGGGTGCTTTGGTTACCTCCCACATTCAAAAGACATACCAGTTGGTGGGTTAAATGGCCATTGTAAATTGTCCTGTTATTGGTTCAGGATTAAAATTGGGGGATTACTGGTTGGTACAGCCCAAAGGGCCAGAAGAGTCTACTCCGTACTGTATGTCGATAGTTAGATAAATAAATAAATCGATCAAACAGGACCTGTCCTTCATGCATCCATATTGTGTCTGCCTGTCCACTTCTATGGAGCCTCTCACTATTTCAAACTCAATGATAACTTCAAGCATTTTCTTGACAATAGACATTAAGCTAACAGGTTTATATTTACCACTTTCTGTCTACATATTTTTAAAAACAGTGGTGTAACATTTGATGAAATAAAATAAATCCCATTTATGGTCTTATCTTTTGGAGAGCACCATGGCTAAGAATCCATGGACCTTTGAACAAAGATCAGAGCAAGATGATCTGTCCAGAATGTTCCTGCTTCACTGCTGCTCCTCCATGATAAAATCTGCTTCATCAAGTAATCCCTTTCCCCTAGCACTTTCATCTGATCCTACAGTTTGTTATACAATGAAGTATCTAGACATGCATTCATTCAGAAGTCTACTATTTATGTTCATGAGATTGTATATTTCTTTGCTCTTTGCTCATGATTTCCTTAGTAGTTATTGAGCTAAGCCACATAAAGAGAAATAATTTTTAATATCTTGCCTGAGAATTAAAAAAACAGTTAGCAAACAAGTACAAAGAAAACTGTTATAGGCAGATTGGATGTAATTATTTGAGCAATCATAATACAAATAAATGGAACACCTGAAGTATTGTGTGCAATTTTGAGGTTCCTTATGTAAAAAAAGGAGTTCAGCAAAAATTTACAAGATTTTCTGGATGGCAGATTGGAGAGATGTAGCAGGATTGCCTTCTATTATTTAATGTTTAGAAGAATGAAACAAATTATTGAAATGCAAACATGTATGGGCTCATCCGGGTAGAAATAGGGAATCTAGAACTAGAGTCAAGGTTCTAAAAACCTTTAATCTTTCCATCTATGTCTCTACTGGTAAGTGTTTGCCTCTTAAAGTAAACTCAGATTTTGGTACATAGGAGCACTTCCACTTGTCTAATTTCTTTCCATGTATATCAGCATAGTCTTCCTTCCAAGCAAAGATGAAGCCCATAATTCCCATTCTATGCTGATTGTTTTTCAGGGATTCATGGAAAGAGCACAGGGAGCAATTCAAAATTATAAGATGACCCAAGATAGATCAATGGGGTCAGTTGCCATCTGCCAATATGCAGCTCATGTTGTGCACAAGTTGAGATCGCATAAGACTGCAGTGGATGTAATTTTCCATATTGTGTTCCTGGTGAATAGCCTTGCCTACTTGAGGAGGTTACTAATAAAAGTTGTAAGGTCAGCACACAGTTAGTTTAAATGGTCGGGAGAGCAAACAAAGCATGCGATTAAGCTTCAATCCTCTTCAAAAAGGAAGCAAAGGTATATTTAATGAATAACAAATAGGAGATAAAAGGAAATTTGAATTAGCTATTCTGACATTGCAACATTGTTAATGGTGTTAAAGACTGTGATGTCAAGGAAAGCCATTACTCTTGGCCTTGTACTAATCACTCTGACGAAACAGAGTATTCATGTTCCAAGTATTTTGTCAGGATGAGGAATAGAGAGGTATAGATGCAACTATACCCCATCCCCCATGCACTCCAATATTCTCCTGCTACCTTAACAAATGAAGACTAAAAATCTATGCATGCTGCTTGAATCTACAAAGAGTATCATGTGTCAACAAAGAGATGTACTATTTGGAAAGAAAAATAAATAAAAGAATATTTTCACCATTAAGAGCTGAGATTAAGTAGAGTTGAGAAGCCAACTATGTGATATTTTAATTATTATTTTTTAATGATCAAAGAAAGGATTTTATTTTTAAGATGGAGGTCAATGCATAATAACTGGATCAGCAAATGCATGCACAGTAAAACCATTCCATGTGCTACTAATATTAATTTGAGATGAGATTAGAGAAAGCCGTCACACCTTATGCAATGTGCATTCTCAGAACAACATGACAAATTAGCCATTGCAATCTTTCATCTTTCCCCCCATTGTTATTCATTGAACAATACCCTTGTGATCCTTTATCATTTAGAGTACTAGAAAACTGCAGGAACATTTTTTAGATATACCAGTTACATTGAATTGTGAAACCATGTTTATTCAGCTGAAGGGAAACAAGAACATAAAGAAACACTGGGGATGATGAGCACGACCACTGAAATTCAGACTTTCTGTCAATGAGCTTGGAGGGAAATTAAGAGAATGCTTTGGGGAATTTCACCTACCTACATGATTACACCATGTTAGAGCCATTAATAAGAGATTGTTAGCCAACAAAGTCAGTTCTTGTTACAGAAGGAGCATGTTTATTCCATTGCTTAACGGTATTCCCTGCGTTGAGGTATGTGACTACTGTGACCATCCCACCTGATCCACTGAAAAGCTCCATTTCATTTTTTTAAAATTTAGTGATACAGCACAGTAACAGGATCTTCCAGCCCATGAGGACATGGCACCCAATTACACCCATGAGACCAATTGGCCTTCTCACCTGCACATCTTTAGAATATGGGAGGAAACCAGAGCACCCAGAGGAAACACACACCGTCAAGGGGATAATGTACAAACTCCTCACATACAGTGGCGGGAATTGACCGGAGGTCGCTGGTGCATAGTAGCATTACGCTACCATACCACCCCATATTAAATAATGCTGATTCTTTGTGATTTTCAAAAGGCCTCAGTCTTTCTTTGTAGAAGTGTGGACTTACATTCAACATTAAGGATACACTATGATTGGGAGGCACTTGAAGTGTCTTGATGACATACTGTACCCACATATCTATCACTGAAAGGCTGAACAGAGTTTGTGCCATTGTTAAGGACAGATTGTGACTACAGCTGGTTACTTTTACCTTTGAATTAGGACCTGAACTATTGCAGTACTATTATTTATCGTGCCATAGAATACAAAAGGAAACTATAAAGGCACCATTATATTTGAATAATAGGTTTCTCCAATTTAGAATTCACTTTCTGTTGCACCACTCACATGACTCTTCCTTAGGCTAAATACCAGGGTATCCATCTCCTGACAAAAACCCTGGATTCTGTGTTTTTCTTACTGGTAAACTTAAACTTCTCTCATGTCTCTCAAGATTATTCTGCCTAGTCTTACATCCAATGAAACTATCTCCAATAATCCCTCTCGGTGCCTTACTAGTACATCAGTAAATCACAAGCACCCTTACACCACATTTTATTGACTTAATTGATTTATTCAATAGTTCTTAGTTATTTTTTGCCTTTACATAATCCATTTTCAATTTCACCCTAATTAAATTGCACTAGAGATGTTTTCTAGGTAAAGCTGTGGCAATCACAAAATTGGACCAGGTAGATCTGGCATGAGTTGCATTGGCACACACATGGTAGCACAGTGGTTAGCACAATGCTTTACAGTACAAGCGACCCGGGTTCATTTCCCACCACTCTCTGGATGGAGTGTTTGTGTTCTCCTAGTGACTACATGGGTTTCCTCCAGGAGCTCCGGTTTCTTCCCACAGTCCAAAGACCCACCGGTTGGTAGGTTAATTGCTCATTGTACATTGTCCTGTGATAAGGCTCGGACTAAACTGTGGGATGGCTATGTGGTGCGGCTCGAGGGGCCGGAATTAATAAATAGATAAATCTTTTCTCAGGGTCAAAAGGGCATTTCATGATGTCACCTGTCATGTATCAGATACTGAAGCCAGCCAGAGTAGAGAGGTCATTGAAGAACCTCTATAGAATTCAATAGTTGACATGGGCATAATGAGCAGAAGGGCCTGTTTCTGGGCAATTTCACTCTGTGATTCTCATTGTACATGCTTGCTGTTTTTCCACACAACTTAAAAGAGACACTCTCGAAGTGCCTAACATTGTAAGATCTGGCAGGGCATCTTCAGAACTGACTGCCGGCTACTTAGACACCTTCCAACGTCCACAGAGTCTGCTACAGCCACAAGGTACTTGATTTTTGCAGGGAAAAGGCTGGGAACTCTCTACTACAGGAGGCATTGTCATGGCCACTGTTTGCCAGTCATGGTGGTCTGGGCCATCAGCACAGGAGCAAGCACATCTCCAACAGCAATGAGCATAGACCCTGATGAATCTTCAGAGAACCTGCTTCTACTTGCACCTCTCTGATGACCATTGCATTTATAGACTTGGGTTCCCTGTGGTTGTTAGGGGAAATCTTGTGGAATGACCTAATCCTACAATCTACCCTGCTCTTTCCATAGCAGGTAGATCCCTGTTGACTCTCAATTTGGGTGCCACAGGATGTTTCAGAGTGACTGTAGCAGTTCTCTGCATTTCCTAATTTGCTGCTCACTACTGCATCAGGGAGATCACTTAGGCACTAAACTCCTAAAGAGCCAATTTCATCTACTTTGAGTGAACTGGAATTTGGCAACATTACCAGATTCCCATTCTAATTGCATCTCTGTGTCCATAAGAACCACACTTAATAAACAGTACCTTTGCATAAACTGGAAAGGTTTCCATTTCCTCACTGTATAGGTGGTAGTCAATCATGAGAAAGATTTCTCTTTGCCCTTAGCCTTGTTGGATATTTTCGGCAGCCTGCACTTCCTGGAATGATGATCTACTGCAATACACATTACCCTCTTCTTCCCTGGCTCCTTATGCTTGCACCCTCCAATTATAACAGGAGTGTGCAGATGCAAGAGCCACACGAATAACAGAACATGGTGGGAGAAGCTATAGGTTTCTTCAAGATGATGTGTTGCAGTCTGCATTGTTCCAGGAGTGCCTTGCAGTGTACAGTAACCAGATGTGGAGTTTTTATCATCATGTGCTGCATGTTACATGATCCTGCCTATCAAAGTCAGCAGTTGGTCGTCAGCTGAAAAGAGCAAACAGACTCAGAGCTTAAGGCTATGAGGCAGAGCCTCAGCAGGAGCAGGAGAAAGAGGAAGGAGTCAGCTGGAAGGGAAATGTCTTTACTCAGCATCAGCACTCTTATTTCTCAGGCAATGGAGGAATCAATAGCTGCATAGGATACAAATAGCCACTAATAAATTAATAATTTCACAAATAATCTTTATAAAAACTTTACCAAACCAGATAATCCTCTCCACATTACAATCTTTAAGACACCAATAAAGAGTTGTGTAAGTCCAGATAATAAAGAACATTCTCTCTCATCCTCCCATGTTTAGAACAGCAAAATAATGTGCAGTCCAATTTCTGGGCAAGTATTCTGCTCCTTGTTTACCCATAGTTGACTTGACAGCTCAACTTTCTAAGGTCATCCTTTCACTCCTGCTTCACACCTTCATTTTCCCACAAATAAAAGACCATTCTCCCATTCTGTTTCCACAACTCAGAAGGCATAAAGGAGTTTGTGGAGTGGATTAATGAAAGCAGAATTATTTGTGAATAATAGTTACAAGAAAATTTTCCGTTGGTTTTTAAACAGGCAAATAGAATATTCTCACATGGCAGAGTGAGATCAAGCTTTGAGGATGGAAACTTGTCTCAAGACGATCCTGGACCAAGGGAGAATACAAAATTGTTTTGAAGGTCAATTAGCAGAACAAATGAACACACCTTCAAACATTAATTGAACGCAAGTAAATAACCAGTAGTCTGATGTTCATTGCCAGGACTATGAAAGTACATCAGGAAGAATGTACAGGAGCCTCAGGACTGGGTTTAGGAACAATTATTACCCCTCAACCATCGGGCTCTTAAACCAAAGAGGATAATTTCACTCAACTTCACTTGCCGCATCACTGAAATGTTCCCACAACCTATGGATTCACTTTCAAAGACTCTTCACCTCATGTTCACAATATTTATTGCTTATTTTGTTTTCCTTTGCACATTGGTTCACGTCCTGTTGATACAGTCTTTCATTGATTGTATTGTGGTTATTGGAGCTATTCAGTATGCCTGCAAAAATGAATCTTAGGGTTGTATATGGTGACATATATGTACTTTGATAAGAAATTTGTTTTGAACTTTGAAGTAATATTCATAACCTGATTTCATACAGTCCATCTGTTTCTCAACCAGTTAAAACTAGCTTTGGTAAAGTAAATGAGCAGTCAAATCAAGCCACCAGTTTTAAGCAGTGGTGCAAAGCAAAGAAGCCTAAAGTGAGAAATTATAAAATGATAATGGCCTTGATATGTCTTAAGTACCACTCGGTGTTAAATCTGACTAGATATTCATGCTTCTTCACTTTATTTGGTAGAGATTCCCTTGATTTGCAAAGAAAGACAGGTGGTAAGTTCAAAGCCAGCTTGCTCTGCTATGGCAAAAGCTTTCAACTTTATTTTCTTCCACTTTCATGTCTCCTTGATAACTTTCTGAGTTGCTCTCCAGATGGTGCAGAATTCTTATCTGTACACGGCCAGTGAATTATACACTAATGCTACATCACCATGCATGGATTCTAAACCACATTTCTGCTTTATGGTTCTGCCATGCTTTGCTACCTTCTATGCTGCAACAGTCTCTATAAATCCCATTTCGAGGCATCCACCTTTTCATTCTATTTGATGGTGAGCAATTCCTGTCCTTTACTTCATCCATCAGTTGATAATTCTGGAAATTTCTGAATGAACTTTGATATCTTGTCATATGTCTTTTTAAAAAAAATCTTCACAAGCCCCAGGAATTCTGTGATATTGCTTTAGACATCTCCTGTAACAAATCCCTGTTTGCTGCTCATCTCAGTAGCCTTATTCACTATACCCATTTCTTTAAGTAGCAATGACATTGACTCTGCATTAATTTCAAAAATGTTGTCTGTTGTATCTCCTATGATTAATTAACTTTAAGATTATTTATGTTTTTCTACAAGACTTAATAATTCCTTGTTCAACAACTTGCTCAGAATAACCTTTCCATTCCAAGACCTTGACCCAGAAGATTGGAAGTCATATACAAAATGTTTCAGTACCAGTGATCAAGAAATAAAACCATGAGTCCTACCGGAAGAGAGGAAGATGATATGCCGGGAGAAAATTGTTTCCTATGTCATAGTATGAAGCAACAAAGCTGAAAAGCAACAGATTAATTTACAGTGAATAAAACAAAATTCCCACTTGAACCAACCTATGTGAAAAAGAGCTGAAATATGATCAATGCAATATAAATCTATTTTAGAATGTGACAAAAAAGAAATAACAGTTGAACATAGAGAACAGCTTAGAAATTGTGATTCCATGTATTTCATAATGTAGAAAACACCAACATTTATGCGAAGCATTCGAGAAGAGAATGATTCAATAACTGTAATCCCTTCTGAAGATCGATGAAAAGCCAACAAATTTATGAAACACTGTATACCTCAGAAATTGAACTATTGGGAGGTGACCTTCAGTCCTCCTTTGATGTAATCACTCATGCATTTTTATCCCCAAGTTTTCTTTATGCTTCCAGCAGCATGATCATTAAACCCTCAGTTTTACCAGATCAGTCAGTTCTCTATTCATTGTACACTCTACCCTTTGTTGCAAGTGTAACGTTGAAATGTGTATATGCAAAAAGCTGTCATACTGAATTGATCTGAAAATGCCACTTCTGTTTTCGCTTAGTTTGAAGACTTTGATGAGTAAATTCATATTTACTCATCCATACTTACGTTTGCTTCTATTGACTTTTGTAAGTCAATAGAAATGAATGGCAACAAACAATTGTTGAATGATATCCTACATACATTTCATACTGATGCATCTTCCCTCTTAACTTGAAGTGTTTTGGAATCTTCAGCTGGGTACATGTGGTGGATAGTTTGCACACATTCCTTCACAGCATCCTCCAAGTGCTAACATTATTCCTGACCACTGGATAAAACTATTAGCATCATTCATGAAGCTGCATCAGAATGACTTTTCCTTATGCTGGAACATTGACTTAGTGTCCTTAAGGAACCAACCTTATGCATGCCTGAATCTTATCCCAACATGGTAACAAGCTGTTGCATTGTGACTATAGAACTGACCACATGTTCTGGCAATAATCAAATATTTTCTGCCATTAATGTCTTGCAAGGAAATGAAGCAACTGGCAACCAAGTTGTAACACCTATACTTAAATTGAAATCATGTGCATTCAATGTAAATGCCAATCTGTTCATTTTCACTAAGGGTGGTGAAGGTATACTTTAGCATTCACCAAACATATCGTGCACATATGTGGCCAGGTCTGCAGTTCAAAGTTCTGGTTATATGATTAATTGTGAAACTTTGCCACTCTATAGACAGTCACTAAACTTTGTCTCATTGTGAGGATAATTTCCCTGTTTTGGCATCCTTATTGATATCTTATAATCTCCATATATCCTGTGGGTATTCTAAATCTTCACTTCAGGAATGAATGGAGCAGCCTGATCAGAATAAACTGGTTCAGTGATACTTGCTTCCAGTAGTCTCTTAAGCTCATTTCCAACCTTGTTTTCCACTCACAGATACAGGGTTGTAGCCCCACCTGAAGGAGAATACTTGGATTCCAACCTTAATCAATTCAGCTTCCATCATAGGTTACCCCACAGTACTTGTCAAGCACAGTTTCTTCATGCTCTTGTTCTTTCTCAAGTTTACCTTTATCTTTTCAAGTCAGTTCTAGCCTATTCAATTTGACCTCATCCTGCAACAATTAAAAAAGAGAGCTTCATTTCACTTTCACTGCCTCTTACCCTAAATAACTCTGTACATCTGTATCACCCATCTTACTGCAAGTATAAAGGAAGGTGAAAGACGCCTTGAGTCTCATGCATCACCTGACCAATGTTATTTAACTTCCAGCTCTCACATCACTGATTCTGAAGCACCAATGTCAATTGCTATTTACATTGTCTTTCCTTCAATCCAGTCAAGCATATGGAAAGTTTCTGATGAGTTCCAGTTTGATGTAGTTAGTTCCTACAATTTATCAAGGCCACCACGTTATTCGTCACATCGGTATGTTCACCACTCTACTGTTATTCTCATTAAGCATTACATGTGATTGCTCATTTTTGTCACAGTTTTGCTGTTCAGCAAACTGTTGACAGATATTCTTTCATATCTCAATTATTGCACACAGTCTGTATGTGCCCACACGCACTGCCTGTCAGCCTTCTACTGCCACATTGATCGGACTTCACTTTTTCCAGAAAGTTAAACATTGAGGCTTTGCTGGGCAATGTTGTAAATACCGTGTAATCTTGGCAGTATCCTTCATTGCCTAGGCAATATCAACTAACTGCTTGAAACCACATTTTTTTTCTTATTGAGCAGTCTCCATGGAGGGCACACATCCACAAGCTGTGCACTTCCTCAACTCCCTCACTCCAGATTTGCCCCACTCACAGTGGTCCACAGCAATGTCCCCAACAGTTTCTCCTGGATGTCCATTCAGGTTTTTAAATTCATATTGTTGCATTACAGAACAGGGATTTTGAGATATTATTGATATTCAGTTGTCTGCAGATGTCTTATTTCATGGCTTGGCTGGAGCCAAAGTTTTTAAATCAACTTGAATATCCTAGTACTTAGGGATGTGAGCAAATTGTTTGACCCCTTTTGTTCTACAACATTATTTACAAGTTTCACCCTTTCTACATACAATCCAAGCTTTAACTGAACTATTGGAAAAATTCCCAAATAACTTCTGTATCATGTTGACATAAGGTTTGTCTTAAACCCAACCCAGGCTTGATATCTCATGAAAGGCAAGCATCACTTCTTTCTCTAATCATCTTAGATCTTTCGTTATTTTCTCATTGGTTATCTAGATGGCATAATTCAACATCAAATAGAAGACACTGACAGTCCAACGGTTTCCACTTCATGCTGCTGTGTGGGTGCCATTATCTCATGCCATGTTCAACCACAAGAGGGAGTTGAACAGTGGAACCATTGCCTATCATTTCTTAAAATCATCTTCAGTGTGTTATAGAACAACACATGGAGGGTGTTTAATTGGTGAGGCTCTACTCTGTGCTGTCCCCACATTTAAGGTTATAAATGAGGTAAAACTGAGACCTTCATAATATTTTGCAACTTTAACCATTCGGCCCCCACTTTCACTACTTTCTGAGGAGGCTGAGAAAGTTGGATCATGCACATCTATACTCACATCATTCTACAGAAGTACAGTAGAGAGCATCCTAACAAGTTGAATTACTGCATGGAATGGAAACTGCATTGCAGCAGAGAGGAAGGCTCTGCAACTGGTAGTCAAAACTGCCCAATGCATCACCGGCATCAGTCGACTCACCAGCAAGGACATATATAGAGAAAGATGCCTGAAAAAGTGTCAGTAATGTCATGAAGGATCCCACTCTCCCAGCTCATTGATGTTTCCCCACTCCTGTCGGGACTGAGGCTATGTAGCATCTATGTCAGGACCACCAGACTCAAAATCAGATGCTTTCCCCAAGCAGCAAGACTGATCAATACCTCCACCCACTAACCCACCACGACCACCACTATTTTGTCACTTCCTGTCAGTCACCTAATGTACACTCTTGTATCTAGCAACACTTTATGGATATAAAATCAATCTATCTATATAAGCTATCTTAAGTATTTATATTTATTGTGCTCTTTATCTTATTGTGTATTTTTTGCCCTACAGTAGATCCATAATAACTATTGTTTGATTCTCCTTACATTTGTGTAATGGAAATGACATTAAACAATCTTGAACCTTGAATCTTGAATTTTGTTATGCTTTATGTGACATTCTTCAAGTTACTTTCCTGCTCTGTATTATATCTGTAGCATAAGTGGCAAAAATGTTTTTTTTTAAAGATAGCTTACCTTCTCCTGGAAGCAATTAAACTTAAATTTTAGATGTAAGATCTATGTGAGCTGTCATGTGGTTGCAAAGGGCTTTATAGGATCCTGTGTACAAAAGCCTTGGCAGTCCAATGACATTTGAAACACAATTGAACCACAACGCTTGGCTTTTTTAAATGTGCAAAAAAGTAAAATCTCATTCTCAATTAATGATGACATCTTTACCAAATAATATGTTTTATTTAGAATATCTTTTTAACACACATTAAGACTGAGTTTTTAATCTATTTTTAATCAGGACTGCGAGGCTAGGCACAGCTCAAATGCCGTCTATAAATTTGTTGATGATACAACTAGGTGTTGGCAAAATTTCAAAAGGTGATGAGAAGGAGTACAGCAGCAAAATATATCAGCTGGTTGAGTGGTTTTGCAGCAACAACCTTGCACTGAACATCAGTAAGACCAGAGAACTGATTGTGGACTTAAGAAAGGGAAAGACATGGGAACACACAGTAGTCCTCATTGGGAGATCAGAAGTTGAAAGAGCAAGCAATTTCAAGTTTCTGGGTGTCAATATCTCTGATGATCTATCTTCGGCCCAACATATTGATGCAGCTACAAAAAAGGCACAACAGCGTCTATATTTCATTGGGAGTTTGAGGAGGTTTGCTATGTTATCAAAGACACACTCAAATTTTAACTGATGTACCATGGAGAGCATTCTAACTGGTTGCATCACCGTCTGGTATGGGTGTTGGGAAGAGGGTGGGGAGGATTACTGCACAGGATCGAAAGAAGAGCTACAGAAAGTTGTGAACTCAGCTCCATTGTAAGCACCAGCCTCCACAGTATCCAGGACATCTTTGAGAAGTGAAGCCTCAAAAAAGTGGCATCCGTCATTAAGGACACTCCCTCCACCCATCACCTAGGACATGCCCTCTTCTCATTGCCATCATCAGAAAGGAGGAACAGGAGCCTGAAAGCACCATACTCAACAATTCAGGAACAGCATCTTCCCCTCTGCATTAGATTTCTGAATGGACTTTGAACCCATGAACACTACCTCACTATTTTGTTACTTACATTTTTGCACTGCTTATTTAATTATTTAATATATACTTACTGTAATTTGTGTTTTTTTCTCTATTATTATGTATTGCATTGTGCTGCTGCCTCAAAGGCAACAAACTTTACAACATTTGCCAGTGATTTTAAACTTGACTCTGATTCTTAATGATTGTAGGAATACAGAAATGGATCTTATTTGACTAAACTCATTGATTTCCCTGAGGAGTCAGATGTCAGATAAGAGATTGGACAAAGGTAAATTAGTATACTTCATATACAGTGGGCTCTAGTTAAGCCAGACACACTGGGGCCTCTACATTTTGGCCCAATTAAGTGGCTACCCCAATTAGCAGAAGTTTCAAGGAAATATTTTAAAATGTATAAAAAGACAAGTAATGTTTAACAGAGCAGCAAATTATTTATTTACATAACAGTACAGAAAAAAATTGGAAATCTACCAGTACTACTACAGTACTATAAAACTGTGTATCAGTTCCTAATAGTTATTGACAGTGGAACTCATTCAATGTACACAGCTGTGTTCTTTTGATTGACTGTAAATGACCAGGATCAGCTCAACTGTCTAGTCTAGATAATGAGTTACCTTCATTCAATGCTTTCAATGATTGCACCCTCCGAATCTTCATTTTCGTTGTATCATTCAAGATGATTGTTGATACCTTCAAATTCTTTGTAGTTCCTAACTCATTGAAGTAGTGAAATTGTTTAGTTTTCACTGCCAGTGGTTTCTGGCATCACTAAGTCTGAATACTTGAAATCACAGTGAGCAAAACAGATCAGAATTGTCTTAACACTTATTTCTCACCAACTATCAGTGCCAAAAATCTCTGCTTTTTGCATACAAACATATTCAACTGATGCTATTTAAAAACTGCTCTCTCTAAGCATAGTGTAGATGCTAACAGCTACACACGTGCATGCGACTGACGCTAGTTAGAAACTGTTCGGCAACCGTCTCCAGTCCTAATTAAGTGTCCCAAATAAACAAAGGGAATCCCAGCTCTTTTCTTAATTAGCTTTTGTTCTCTAAGAGTTGTTCCAAGTAAGTATCTTTTCAAATAACAAATGGCCTGATTAACCAGAATCCTCTGTAAACTCAGTGGTCACTTTATTAGGAACACCACTGAGTATACACTTGTGGTCTTCTGCTGCTGTAGGAGACACTTCAAGATTTGACATGTTGTGCATTCAGAGATTCTCTGCTGCTCACAACTATTGTAATTGTAATGCATAGCTCTTTGAGTTACTGTCACCTTCCTGTCAGCTTGAACCAGTTTGGCCATTCTCCTCTGACCTCTCTCATTAACAAGGTGTTCTTCCTCCCCCACAGAACTGCCACTCCCTGGTTGTTTTTTTTTGCACTGCTTCATGCAGACTGTAGAATTAAGATACCTAGAGATCAGCAGCTTTTGAGATTCTCAACCCCCCCCCCCCACCACCAATCTGGCACCAATAATCGCTTCACAGTCAAAGTCACTTAGATCACATTTTTTCCCCATTCTAATGTTTGGTCTGAACAACGTTTGAAAGTTTTGCATTTTTTAATGCATTGAGTTGCTACCACATGATTGGCTGATTGGATATTTGCATTAATGAGCAGGTGTTCAGGTGTACCTAATAAAGTAGCCTTCGAGTATATCTAGCCTTCCTAAAGCCTTTAATAACAGATTGTGGAATTAGAGTACAAACAGCAGACTGTATAGTTAACTTGTTGAAAAAAGAGCCAGCAGAGAGTTAAAATAGATGGTACCTATTCCAGAGTAGCAGAAGTGAAAAGTGTTTCCGGTTGCTTGTCACTTTAATTTTCTGTCACTGACCCATCCCAATACGATTATGATCTATTCATCTGATCTCATCTACATCATTCCAAAAAAGCCCAAACCAAACTTAAAGAACAGCACCTTAACTTCTGTTTGGGTACAAACTAACCTTCCAGATTAGTATCAAATGCATCTATTTCAGGTAAAAAATAATTCTGTGTTTGTATCACAATTGGATGGTTCCATTGTAAGGTTATCTATAAGTATTATCAATTCATTTTTTCTCTGTCCACAGGCATTCTGTAGTCTGCTGGGCCTTCCTGGTACATCCCCATTAGTTTCACAGCTTTTTTGTCCCTTTGTTTGTTCTTTTCACCTCTCCCTCTGTGTCAGTGATCTATTAACCACTGAAATTACCTGTAACCCTGACTTCAGCCTATCACAGATATTCCCTTGAACCAATCCATCCTTCCTGCAACAGGAGGGAGATTGCAAATTTGGCTGAGTGGTGTCATAACAACAACCTCTCACTCAATGTCAGCAAGACCAAGGAACTAATAGTGGACTTCAAGGGAGGTCCATAAGACAGTGCTCATCGGAGGATCAGAGGTGGAACATGTCAGTAACTTTAAATTTCCTGTGTCTCGCTGTCTCAGAGGACCTGTCCTGGGCCCCTCATATAAATATAATTGAAAAGAAAGCACGACGGTACCTCTACTTCCGCAGGAGACTGCAGTGATTCAGCATGTCATCAAAAAACTTTGGCAAACCTCTATAGATGTGTGGTGAAAAGTGTGCTGACTGGCTGCATTATGGCCTGGTATGGGAACACCAATGCCTTTGAGCTGAAAACGCTACAAAAGGTGATGGTCTTGGCCCAGAACATTATGGGTAAAACCCTTCCAACTCTTGATTACTTTGACATAAAATGTTGCCATAAAAGAACAGCATCCATCAGCAAAGATCCTCGCCTCCCAGGCCATATTCTTTTCTTGCTACTGTTATTAGGTAGAAAGTACAAGTGCTTCAGGATTCATACCACCAGGTTCAGAACAGTTACTACCCCTCAACCATCAGTATCTTGAACAAAAGAGGATAATTTCACGCACCTATTGAGAAGTTCCTATAACCAATGTTTATGGTCTCTTATTCTTGTTATTTCATGCTCTTGTTGTTTATTGCTATTTATTTATATTTGCATTTCAACAGTCCATTGTCTTTTATGCTCTTGCTCTTTCACTGATCCCATTTACAGTTATTATTCTATAGATTTGTTGAGTATGCCCGCATGAGAAAGAATCTTACTGTTGTATGTGGTGACATTGATATACGCTGCTAATAAAGTCTACTTTGATCTTAATGCCAACCCCTTCACTCATCTATTGTGATGACTGGTCTTGACTTGAAATGGTAACTCTGTTTCTCTTTGTCTAGTTACTGCCTGACTTGCAAAGTGTTTTGATAATTTTCTTCAATTTTCAGTGTTGACCTTTATGATAGAAATTTTTACTCCCATATTAGTAGCTCTTGTCCAGTCAAAGAGGCTTTTTTTAAAATCAGTAATTTGATGACTACTATTTCAAATCAGATGGGTCCAAGTATTAAAGGTGTAAAAATACACGAGTATGAAAAAAAATTAATTGAATTAAGCTTGAATAGGAATTCTAGTTCAAATGCCAATGGCAACAAGGACTGATAGAGCAGGAGCAGGCTATGTTTGAGAAAAAATTAACTAAAGAAAAATAACGATGTTCACTGAGAGAAGGAGGAAATGGAATGGTTCAGGCTTTTCAAAGGAGAGTGTTTATTTTCATAGAGTGAGTTGGATCTCTTGTGAACAGAAGTCTGTTCCCTTTATTTTCTGTCACTGTGTGTTTGAATAACCTAGTACTGACAGTTGAATTCAATCATGATAAATTGCTTACTTGGGAGCACTAAGGATGTTCTCTATGTTGCATGTCAACTGAATACACTCAGAAATCAAAACCACTTTGCACTGACCAAATTTCTTTTCATATTGTTTGCAAATGGCATAATTTACAAAATCAAATGCCTGGTTAAAATTTTGCCAAACAGGTTTCTAAGTTCCATCATTTTCTATTTTTATTACAGTTTCCCACAGCATCTAAAGATAATACAAAGATACAACTGCGAACATCGACAGAAGCTGTTCAACTCTGCAGATTATTTTCTGCTTTCACGTTCACACAAACAACATATTAAGAGTTTTCTTATCTAACTAAACACTGGGATTATAGTCAATAGCAGACACATCCTTATTCTTTCATTTGCATTTCCTGCATTTCAACAAATAATGGTGATCCACAAGGCAGGAACATTGTAATTTGTGAAATGCTGCACACGATAGCATTTCAATCATTCTCTCCATTATTAAGGTGATAAGGAGGCAACATTGATTTGCTTGTTACTGTCATTGGTATTGTTTCCCCTTTTGCTTGTATTGATCCAAGATTCATTAACTTAAACTTGATGTTACAAATGCTTTTGATATAAAACTTAAAGACAGTGAAGTCTATCCTTGTGATGAGAGTAGCATTTGGCTAGAAAACTCATGAGTTATAAGCACCAGCACTGTAGAAGTAGGGGCCACCAATAGTGGAGAGCATGGAGCAGACAGTGAAGGATGGTAGCAGTGACAGAGAGCTCAGAAAATTGAGCAACAGGAAGGCATATTTGCTGCTCAGTAAATTCTAGCTTTCTGCTAACTATGATATATAATTTTGATACTTACTATATCTGTTTTATTTCTGTGAGGCATCTTGCAGCAAACATTCATTTTAAGACAAATTGGTGATTTGTTTATTACTGGCGATTGAAAAGAGATATGGTGAAAAGCTTTGCTTTGCATGCCATCCAGGCAAGTTATTCCATACAGAGGTGGTGCAAAAGGGAAAACAATAAATGAATGCAGAATTTATTGCTGAATAAGATATTTTAAAATTAAGTCAAAGTCAAAGTAAATTTGCTATCAAAGTACATGTATTTCAATGTCACCATATACTACCTTCTGATTCATTTTCTTGAGGGCATTTACAGAAAAGTAAATAAGTGCAATAGAATTCATGAAAAAAACTATAAACAAAAGGACTGGCAAACAACTGGTATGTAAAAGAAGACAAATTGTGCAAATAAACAAAGTAAATAAATAATACTGAGAATATTAATTGTAGAACATGAGTCCTTGGAAATGATTCTCTAGGTTATAGCTCATTTCACTGCTGAGGTGATTGAAGATATCCATGCTGATTCAGGAGCCTGATGGTTGTAGGGTAATAACCTCCTGAACTTGATGGTATAGGACCTAAGGCTCCCGAACATAATGGTAATAGTGAGAAGAGAGCATGAATAGAGCAAGGAGAGGTAACTGTGAATATTTTCAAATCTGCACATATCCTACATTTGTATTGACAAAGTAAACAAATTTTGTGTAATATTTGCTTCCAGATCCTCCATCAATAGTAGAGCTACTGCCTCATAGTGCCACAGATCCAGATTCAATCTTGTCTCTGGGTGTTGTTTGTGCAGTATTTATACCCTGTGGCTGAGTGGGTTTCCTCCGCGTGCTCTAGCTTCTTTTCTTTTCACAGAAGTGTGCAGGCTGGATTACAGTGGCTAATTGGCCACTGTATTTTGCCCCTTATATGTTGGTGAATGGGACTACCTGGAGAGAATTGATGAGAATAAAATGGGAGCAATGTATAATTATTGTAAATGTGTGATGATCGTTGAGACAAGGAGGCATACAGGAGTGAGTTAGATCAGTTGGTTGAATGGTGTCACAACAACAACCTTGCACTCAACGTCAGTAAGGACAAGGAATTGATTGTGGATTTCAGGAAGGGCATGTCAAGGCAATACACACCAGTCCTCATCAAGGTTTCAGAAGTAAAAAGGGTGAGCAGTTTCAATTTTCTGTGTGTCAACATCTTTGAAGATCTACCTTGGGTCCAAAAATTTATGCAATTACAAAGAAGGCACAATAATGGTTGTGTCTTTGAGGAGAATTGATATGTTACCAGAGACTCTAGAAAACTTCTACAGCATTGGTTGGATCGCCATCTGGTATGGAGGGGCCACTGCACAGAAACACAAATAGCAGCAGAAAGTTGTAAACTCAGCCAGATCCATCATGGGCACTAGTCCCCAGCATGAAGGACAACTTCAAAAGGCGATGCTTCAAGAAGGTGGCATCCATCATTAAGAACCCCATCACTCAGGACATGTCCTCTTCTCATTGTTACCATCAAGAAGGAGGTACAGGAGCCCAAAGACAGACACTCAGCATTTCAGGAACAGCTTCTTCCCCTCTGCCATCAGATTTCTGAATGGACAATGAATCCATGAACACCACTTCAGTATTTTTTTGCTCCCCTTTTGCACTACTTAATTAATTTTTTAATGATTATTTCTTATTGTAATTTATAGTTTACAATTATTGTGTATTGAAATGGATTGCTGCTGCAAAACACCAAATTTCCCAACTTATGCCAATGATATTAAAACAGATTCTGAGGCTGTAGACTCAATAGCTTAAAGTCACATGATACATTTATCTGATTCTAAAGCTCTAAAAGTAATATGTTCAATTAAGCATTCCTTGAATTTGGCAGTAATATTTAATACATTAAGCCCACGAGTCCCTTAAAGCAAGGAACCTGACGAGAAAATATGTGGAGGCCTTGAGTTTGCTTGCTGTGAGGTTGATTAGGTGATGAGATGGGGTTGAGGGAACATCACATGCTTCATGAACAATATATTCAGTTGATTATGTTATAGAAATGGACAGTAGACATCATTATCTGCTTTATACTTCATTTATCCTTCTCACTCCATGCTTTTAAATGGCCTTCAAACTGAGTGACCATTTCTGAGCAGATTTAAAAGTCAACCACATGGATTGGGACTGGAGCCGCAAGCATTGGGCACAGGTTGATAGAATTCCTTACTTGATGGACCAGATTATTCCAGATTATCAACAGAATATAGTTATTCCATGCTTCTCAAAGTCCAACCATACATCTTCATAGTGAGAGGTGGAAACAGGTAAAGCTGGCCAACAAGGATCTGATAAAGCTGTATAGGCCAAACCCCTGTACACTTGATACAAGGGATTACAGTAACCATGATGAACTCCAACCATACCATCGATTTTGGATGATGGAGACAGGATGTATCAAAGTTTGATACTCCACTGGGAGCTAAGGGACCAAGAAAAAGAAGAACAGTTAGTCCATAAATATTCAATAGTTACTTTGGTTAGACTTGAACTCAGGTTTCTAAGTTGCCTATCCAGCCCATGATCTGAAGTAGAAAATCTTGTTCATCCAACAATGTACAATTGCACTTACCAGTTTGTTTAGAGATGCAATTGAATTGCAAAGACTATGTGGTGTAACAATCACTCATACAGAACTTGGTGGTTTCAACAGTGCCATTATGCTTAGAAGACATCATTTATCCTGGTCTTTTATGGATATTCTCCTGGTGGCTCTTCTCCATGGAGTTAAAGGTCCTACAAATAATCTGCTAAAAGAGAAATTATTTCAAAGTTCTCATTTTCAAATAACTTTTCAAAGTTATTTGTGGGATGCTGTTTGGGTACAATATTAATCAATGCAAAGTCATCCATTTTGGAAGGAAAAGTAGAAAATCAGATTACCATGGTGAAAGGTTGCAGCATGCTGTTATGCAGAGGGACTTGGGAACGTTTGTGCATGGATTGAAAAAGGCTGATTTGCAGATGCAACAGGTCATTGAAAAAGAACATGGAATGTTGGTATTCATTGCTGGAGGGAATGAATTTAAAAGCAGGAAGGTTACACTGCAACTGTACAGGGTATTGTGAGGTCACATCTGGAGTACAGCGTGTGGATCTTGACTCCATAATGAGGAGATACATATTGGCTTTGGAGACAGAGCAGAGGTGGTGCACCAAGTTGATTCCAAATATGATGTAATTAGCCTATGAGGAGAGGTTGAGTCCCCTGGGGCTATAATCTCTGGGATTTAGAAGAATGAGAGGGATCTCATAGAAACATGTAAAATTATGAAAGGGATAAATAAGATTGAGGCAGGAAAAGTTGTTTCCACTGCTAAGTGAGAGTTAGGGGATATAGTCTCAAGGTTCAGAGGAATATATATAGGATGCAGATGATAAGAAACTGCTTTACCCATAGAGTAGTGAATCTGTGGAATTCTCTGCCCAGGGAAAAAGTAGGTAGCTCATTAAATGTATTTAAGAAACAGTTAGTTTTTTTTATATATAGCAGGGGAATTAAGGTTTATGGGAAAAGACAGGTAGGTGGAGCTGTGTCATGATCTTATTGAATGCTGGAGCAGGCTCAATGGGCCAGATGACCTACTCCTGCTCCTATTTTATTAATGTTATCTGTAACCTTATACATTGACACAATAAAGTTGCGAGTTGGAATTCATTAGAATTTGTGTGGTCATTTACTTAACCTCGGTTAGTTGGCCAAGGCAAGTGTCAACAGATGCAAAATCAATTTAAGGCTTGTTGTAACAGCTGAGTTATGCTTTGGATATATTTAGAGAAATATCTGCCACATTGTCCAGTTATGCTCAGTTCCTAACATTATGCCCATTGGTTGTGGATTACAGGAGGAATAGAGACAGGCTAGCCCCTATTGACATCAATGGATCTGGGGTTAAGAGGGTGATGCACCATCAATAACTCACTCTGAGACGTAAGGCGAGATATCGGCTTTTATTGACTGGAAGAAGGGACCAGAAGTGAGTGACCATCATACTACGTCCTAGAAACTGAGGCCAAGCATAGGCCTCAGATCGCCTTTATACAGGGGCCTGTGGGAGGAGCCACAGGAGCAGTCAGCAGGGGGCGTGTCCAGACAGGCACACGTAGTTCACCACAGAGGGTGAACAGCTTTAAGTTCCTCGGCATAAACATTGTCGAGGATCTCATACGGTCTGTACATGCTGGCTGCATGGTGAAAAGAGGCACAACAGTGCCTCTTTCACCTCAGACAGTTGAAGAAGTTTGGTGTGTGTCCCCAAATCCCAAGATTTTTTTACAGGGGCACAATTGAGAGCATCCTGACTGGCTGCATCACTGCCTGGTATTGGAACTGTACTTCCCTCAATCGCAGGACCCTGTAGAGAGTGGTACAGACAGCCCAGTGCATCCGCAGATGTGAACTTCCCACTATTTAGGACATTTACAAAGACAGGTGTGTAAAAAGGGCCCAAAGGATCATTGGGGACCTGAGTCACCCCAACCACAAACTGTTCCAGCTGCTACCATCTGGGAAATGGTACTGCAGCATAAAAGCCAAGTCCAACAGGCTCCGGGCCAGCTGACCCAACAGTATTTCTATGTTATATTGACTATCTTGTTGTACATACTATTTATTATAAATTACTATAAATTGCACATTGCCCATTTAGACAGAGACATAATGTAAAGATTTTTACTCCTCCTGTATATGAAGGATGTAAGTAATAATGTCAATTCACTTCAACTAAAAACCAGATAGTTAGGTTTTAATAAAAAGCACATTTTCTTTTCCCACAATTTCCTCAGTAAATTATGCAACGTTTTCAGTGCTTTATTTTAACAGGTTTTCATTGCTTCCACACTTATTATTCAAATTTCACAAATCCTCTCTTTATCTTTAGTTAGTACAATTTGCATTTTATTCAAGCATCTTGGTAAATAAATCTTATTGCATTTTCTTTATTATGTGTCAGATTGATATGAACTCCAGGTTGTCTCCTTCTGTGAACAGTTTTGCAAGGATAAGTGGGATGTGGATCTGCCAGTGCCATAATTGTGTTGCTGAATTAGCAATTCAGAGTTCCAGACTAAAAATGCAGAGAATTATGCTTAAACCTTACCACAGCAGTCTGAGAATTTTCATTCAGTTTTTTTTTTGTAGAAAATATTGATGTCAACTGTTGCTAACAATATGGCTTTATAAAGGTAAAGTGGCTCCTTCAATTCAGCAGGACGCTTGCTATGATGACATAAGAGACATTTGGATACATGGATGTAAGAGGTTTAGAGCATGGGTTTCCAACATTTTTATGCCATGGACCCCTACCATTAACCGAAGGGTCTGTGGACCTCAGGTTGGGAATGCATGTTTTAGGGGGATATGGGCCGGTGAAATTAGCCTGGGCACCATTGTTGCCATAGGCAAAATGGTCTAAAGGGCCTATTCTCACATTGTATGACTGTGCGGATTGACAATAGACAATAGGTGCAGAAGTAGACCATTCTGCTCTTCAAGCCTGCACCACCATTCTGAGATCATGGCTGATCGTCTACTATCAATACCCGGTTCCTGCCTTGTCCCCATATCCCTTGATTCCCCTATAGATAAGATACCTATCTAGCTCCTTCTTGAAAGCATCCAGAGAATTGGCCTCCACTGCCTTCCGAAGCAGTGCATTCCAGACCCCCACAACTCTCTGGGAGAAGAAGTTTTTCCTTAACTCTGTCCTAAATGACCTACCCCTTATTCTCAAACCATGCCCTCTGGTACTGGACTCTCCCAGCATCTGGAACATATTTCCTGCCTCTATCTTGTCCAATCCCTTAATAATCTTATATGTTGCAATCAGATCCCCTTTCAATCTCCTTAATTCCAGCGTGTACAAGCCCAATCTCTCTAACCTCTCTGCGTAAGACAGTCCGGACATCCCAGGAATTAACCTTGTGGATCTACGCTGCACTTCCTCTACAGCCAGGATGTCCTTCCTTAACCCTGGAGACCAAAACTGTACACAATACTCCAGGTGTGCTCTCACCATGGCCCTGTACAAATGCAAAAGGATTTCCTTGCTCTTGTACTCAATTCCCTTTGTAATAAAGGCCAACATTCCATTAGCCTTCTTCACTGCCTGCTGCACTTGCTCATTCACCTTCAGTGACTGATGAACAAGGGCTCCTAGATCTCTTTGTATTTCTCCCTTACCTAACTCTACACCGTTCAGATAATAATCTGCCTTCCTGTTCTTACTCCCAAAGTGGATAATCTCACACTTATTCACATTAAACGCCATCTGCCAAGTATCTGCCCACTCACCCAGCCTGAATTCTCCTAACATCCTCGTCACATATCACACTGCTACCCAGTTTAGTATCATCAGCAAACTTGCTGATGTTTTTCTCAATGCCTTCATCTAAATCGTTGATGTAAATCATAAACAGCTGTGGTCCCAATACCGAGCCCTGTGGCACCCTACTAGTCACCACCTGCCATTCTGAGAAACACCCATTCACCGTTACCCTTTGCTTTCTATCTGCCAACCAGTTTTCAATCCTTGTCAATATCTTCCCCCCAATGCCATGAGCTCTGATTTTACCCACCAATCTCCTATGTGGGACCTGATCAAATGCCTTCTGAAAATTGAGGTACACTACATTCACTGGATCTCCCTTGTCTAACTTCCTGGTTACATCCTCGAAAAACTCCAATAGATTAGTCAAGCATGATTTGCCCTTGGTAAATCCATGCTGGCTCAGCCCAATCCTATCACTGCTATCTAGATAGGTCACTAATTCATCTTTAGTAATGGACTCTAGCATCTTCCCCACTACTGATGTTAAGCTGACAGGACGATAGTTCTCTGTTTTCTCCCTCCCTCCTTTCTCAAAAAGTGGGATAACATTAGCCATTCTCCAATCCTCAGGAACTGATCCTGAATCTAAGGAACATTGGAAAATGATTACCAATGCATCCGTAATTTCCAGAGCCACCTCCTTTAGTACCCTAGGATGCAGACCATCTGGATCTGGGGATTTGTCAGCCTTCAGTCCCATCAGTCTACTCATCACCGTTTCCTTCCTAATGTCAATTTGTTTCATTTCTTCTGTTACCCTATGTCCTTGGCCCATCCATACATCTGGGAGATTGCTTATGTCTTCCCTAGTGAAGACAGATCTAAAGTACTTATTAAATTCTTCTGCCATTTCTCTTTTTCCCAGAACAATTTCACCCAATTCATTCTTCAAGGGCCCAACATTGTTCTTAATTATCTTCTTTCTCTTCACATACCTAAAAAAAATGCTTTTGCTATCTTCCTTTATATTCCTGGCTAGCTTGCGTTCGTACCTCATTTTTTCTCCCCGTATTGCCTTTTTAGTTAAGTTCTGTTGTTCCTTAAAAATTTCCCAATCATCTGTCCTCCCACTCACCTTAGCTCTGTCATACTTCCTTTTTAAATTCTATGCAATCTCTGACTTCCTTTGTCAACCACTGTGGCCCCTTTCCCCCCTTTGAATCCTTCCTTCTCCGGGGGATGAACTGATTTTGCACCTTGTGCATTATTCCCAAGAATACCTGGCATTGCTGCTCCACTGTCCTTTCTGCTAGGATATCCATCCAGTTAACTTTGGCCAGCTCTTCCCTCATGACTCCATAGTCTCCTTTGTTCAACTGCAACACTGACACCTCCGATCTGCCCTTATCCTTCTCAAATTGCAGATAAAAACTTATCATATTATGATCACTACCTCCTAATGGCTCCTTTACTTCAAGATCGCTTATCAAATCCTGTTCATTAAAACAACACTAAATCCAGAATAGCCTTGTCCCTGGTCGGCTCTCGTACAAGCTGTTCCAAGAATGCATCCCATAGGCACTCTACAAACTCCCTATCCTAGGGCCCAGCACCAATCTGATTCTCCCAGTTCACCTGCATGTTGAAATCCCCCATAACTACTGTGACATTACCTTTGCCACATGCCAATGTTAACTCCCTATTCAACTTGCACCCAATATCCATGCTACTGTTTGGTGGCCTGTAGACAACACCCATTAGGGTCTTTTTGCCCTTACTGTTCCTCAGTTCTATCCACACAGACTCTACTTCTCCTGATCCTATGTCCCCCCTTGCAAAGGACTGAATCTCATTCCTCACCAACAGGGCCACCCCACCCCCTCTGCCCACATTTCTGTCCCTACGATAGCATGTATACCCTTGTACATTCATTTCCCAGGTCTGATCTCCCTGCAGCCATGTCTCTGTTATCCCAACAACATCATAGTTACCCATTCGCACCTGATCTTCAAGCTCATCCACCTTATTTCTGACACTTCGTGCATTCAGATATAAAAATGTTAGCCCATTTCTCCTCTCTCTGTTCAAATCACTGCCTATTGTGCTTAACCTAGCTCCCCGAACTCCCATTGGGCTATACACCCCTTGAATTTTGTTGTCCTTCCTAAATTTACTTATTCTTTCTGCACATTTAACTCCATGTTCCGTCAGACCATCCCTCCTCACTTGTTCCGCCTCACCTTTCTCTACTGCACACTTAATATTCTGGAACCGTGTAGTCCCCACCTGCCCTTTATTCTTCATCTTGCTATCCTCTCTCGCATTCTGGATCCCTGCCCCCTGCAAATTTAGTTTAAGCCCCCCCCCCAAGAAGGATTGGTGATAACATATCCTCCTTGCTGACGATCAACACTGGCACACCTCGGGTGTGTGCTTAGCCCACTGCTCTACTTTATATACGCACATGACTGTGTGGCTAAGCATAGCTCAAGTACCATCTAGAAATTTGTTGATGATACAACCATAGTTGGTGGAATCTCAGGTGGTGACGAGAGGGTGTACAGAAGTGAGATATGCCAACTAGTGCAGCAACGACCTGGCACTCAACGTCAGTAAGACAAAAGAGCTGATTGTGGACTTCAGGAAGGGTAAGACAAAGGAACATATACCACTCATAGAGGGATTAGAAGTGGAGAGAGTGAGCAGTTTCAAGTTCCTGGGTGTCAAGATCGCAGAGGATCTAACCTAGTCCCAACATATTGATGTATTTTGAAGAAGGCATGATAGCAGCTATGCTTCATTAGGAGTTTGAAAAGATTTGGCATGTCATAAAGTACACTCAGAACCTTCTATGGTTGTACCGTGGAGAGCATTCTGACAGGCTGCATCACTGTCTGGTATGGAGGGGCTACTGCACAAGATGAAGGAAGCTGCAGAAGGTCGTAAATCTAGTCAGCTCCATCTTGGGCACTAGCCTACAAAGTACCCAGGATATCTTCAAGGAACAGGCCATTATTAAGGACCTCCAGCACCCAGGACATGCCATTTTCTCACTGTTACCATCAGGTAGGACATACAGAAGCCTGAAGGCACACACTCAGTGAATCAGGAACAGCTACTTCCCCTCTGCCGTCTGATTCTTAAATAGACATTGAATCTTTGAACACTATCTCACTATTTTTTAATATACAGTATTTCTGTTTTTGTATGTTTTTTATCTATTCAATATACATATACTGTAATTGATTTACTGATTTATTTATTTATTTATTTATTTATTTTCTCTGCTAGATTATGTATTGCATTGAACTGCTGCTGCTAAGTTAACAAATTTCACGGGCACGTGTCAGTGATAATAAACCTGATCCTGATTTTATGATTTCATATCCCTAAAATTAACTTAGATTGTCAGTTATGTTACCACTTACAACCAGGATGTCAACAATACTTGAATGAATTAAATATTTTTTAAATTCACATACTAGATAATATATTGTATATACAGCATATAAAAAAAGTCAGCATTTAATTCAGTAATCGATCTGCCAGCTCATGGGACCACTAGAACCCAAATAAGAAATGCAAAAGGCCATTTAGCCCATTGTATTTGTTGTACCAGTCAAGAAGTTCAAAGATGTTCTTCTATTTCAACATTTCCCTGCCCTAACCCATATCACTCAGTTCCTTTAATATTCAGAGGTCTATATACAGTATCTCTATTATGAAGAAAATCAAAGACCAAGCCACCACAGTCATTCAGGGTTGAGAATTACAAAAATTCATCACTCTTGGAGTGAATAAATTTGCCTTAATTTCAGTCTTAAATTTATCCTGTCCCTTATCCCTTAGGATTTTGTTTTATATTTAAATGATTTGACATTTCAGTCTTCCAGAATCTAGAAAATACAGGCCAAGCCTACTCTGTTTCTCCTCATATGGTAGACCCATCTGTTTTTTTTTGGGCTGACACATATAGCAAATAATTGACTTCAAACACCAGTCTTTAGATGCAAATATGAACTGTGAATTAAATCCAAAAGGTAGCTCTGAACAATGGGTTCCTAAGGACCATGAACCATAGTTAATTGGAAGACTAGACAATGTTGATTAAAGTTCACTTAGTTGTCTGTGGTGCAGGTGCAAAGCGGGAGGTGTGAAGTTTGTGTGTAATTCAAAGAAAGCATTATGGATGCATGTTAAACGTGGAATTGTCCTTTGATGGTTTAAGATGGTGCTACTGATGGTGAAGTAAATTGTGGTTAACTATGAAGAGGCGAGCAAAGGTGAAGTGAATTCGAGAGATGAGCTATGCTTGTGCATTGCAAAATTGACGCAGATGGATTTGGAGAAGAGGAGAGGAGGCAGAGGAGTTTCACTGCCCATCCAACTAACCAGGGTACAAGGTTGGATTGATTTGAAGAGGTCGAGGACGGCTTCGAGCTGGGCTACGAGGTCTACGCCCAGTGCAAATCGCTGGACACTGTGGTCTAGGGCCAGAGCAGTTTGTCGCAACAAGGCTCAGTTCCTGATACAAGGCACAACCTGCTGTTCAGACAATTTAAACACCAGCCCAGATAGACTAGAAAGGCAGGGTGACGGGACTGGAGGCAAGAGTCGGGCTGGTTTTGCTCGCTCTTCTGCGATGTTCTTCTGCGATCCTCGTTAGTATAGCGGTTAGTATCCCTGCCTGTCACGCGGGAGACCAGGGTTCAATTCCCTGACGGGGAGTTACAAGTTTGCGGTGCAGGCTCGAAGGGCCGAATGTTCTACTTCTGCACCTATTATCTATTGTCTATTGTTCACTCCTCTCTCTGCGACACTGAGACTATGAGACTGCCCCGACTGCTTGCAAGCTTCATGGTGATTTGTCCCACGAACTTGATGAACTGAGACTGAGCTTTGGGCCTACTCCGGCCTGCTCTGGGGCTTCGGATCTAAGGACTCAATTTGGTTCGGAATGCTTTTGCACACTTCTATTGTTTTGCATGATTTGTGTTTTTTTTTCTCTTTCTCTGTGCATTGAGTGATGTCCTTATTTTTGTTTACATTGTGTTTCTTGCTTTGTGGCTGCCTGTAAGCAAACATGTCTCAAGGTTGTGTAATTTATACTTTCTTTGATAATAAATGTACTTTGAATTTTTGAATCTTGAATCTTGAATCTTTAGCACATAAAATGTCATGTAGAATTAGGTCAAGAAGACCTTCTTCCTCTGAAAAGGTCTCCACCTGCTGCCTGCCATATCTCATTTTGTCAAATAAAGGGACAGCCTCATGTCTACCAGTACTTCTCTTCGGTGTCTTTGTTCATGTGACAGCAGTTGGTCGGGGAAGTGGGATACCTTCTTGAAACCCATCATGTGGCCAGATAAATCAGCAGTCTAAGTGGGCGAATATTTTTTAAATTAGCAGTCACACTTGGATCTGTTTGGGTCAGTGGCTATGGGGTCGCTAGGTTTCATGAACAGAACGGAGAGCTGAACTGGTAGATAAATGTAGTGTGCGTGTGTGCGTGCACGTGTATGTAAGAGACTAAACTTTGCGTGTAAATTTGGTGAGACAGCGCCACCAGTTGTGAAGGTTGGTTATTGAAGGCTGGAGGTGCCAGTGGGGGCACTTATAGTTGATCCGGGAACTGTATTTTAACATATATATATTTGTTAATGTGTGTAACAGTTAACTGCAAAGGAATATAGCAACATCATGAGTTCAGATGCACATAAGTGGCAGATTGCTGAGTACATACTCTGTGGTTTTTAAGAGTGTACTGTTTAACTGGCGAAACACCCTGGTTTCCTTGTCAAGGGAAGACAACCTCCAGTCCCGCCAAACTCGTGAGCTTGAGATGCTCTCCCACCCCAAAACCCCAGTTTATGTGGACGCTGTGTAATTTGCTACCCTGTTACAAATTGGCGCCATGAAGTAACAGACAGAACACTGCATACAATTAAAGGAAATATACCTATGAATCTTAACTGAAGGGTTAGTAAAGAATAACAAAAAGAAAAGGGACTATTTACAGTCAAATGTGCACAAGTTGGAGCTCATCTTGAACTGCCCTGTCACTCACAAGCTGGGCCCTCATCAGCGTGAACGCCCACACCACTTTCTGAACGTTCCTTGCAATCCATCTCGAACAAACGGGTCTCCCACTAGATTGTATGCTACAACCGGTTTACCCCAGCGTCTTCTCTCTTCATCTCTTGCCGAACAAAAAAAAACCAGGACCAACCTTATTGTCCCTCACCAAGAAAACCTCCTGCTAATTGGATGGCACACATTCCACATCATCCCTTATCTTCAACAATAACCCAAACAGGCTGAAACGGAGCAAGCTGAAAACAAGCAGCACTTACAGAATTGCCAACATGAAATACATACAGCATAACAGTAAAAATATGAACCAGAGCATTACACTGGTATCCGTAATTTTTATTTTGTATAGTGTGGGAATTAGTATGGAGATATCTCAGGGAGAAGTTTTAACCAGATATATCTATCAGGATGGCACCTATTGAGGTCAGGCAATGTCCAGTTGAGAGCCCTGAAGCTAGCACTTGACCCTGATTATGGCCATTCATAAGCCCTTCACCCCCAGGGAGAAAAAGAATTCTGTCAGAGTTGCCCTCACTTAAAATTGCATGTGGGAATTCAGAGTTGTGCTGCGAGCTCGAGGAAATGGTTGAAATTCAACTGATGCTGTTGGTGAAAGCAAAGTGTCTGAGGAATATGTGGAACAATGTGGCCCAGGGGATGTGGGAAGGTGCATGGGCAACTACTAGGAATGGCAGCAATGAAAAATGATATTTCTTCTTTAAAGGGGAAGTGAGGCAGCAACTGGGGGAGGTGAGAGTAACTGGGAAATGATAACAGCTGTGATTTAAAGAGCTGATGAGACAGCCATGGATTATGCAGAGCTTAAATATTGAGCATCTGAGGAGTATTCTGGGTAGGATAATCAAGAGAGAGACTTCCTGAAAATGCTGAAGGAAAGCCTGAGCTCAGCCCACCAGGAAGTTTTAGACTTGGGGATATTGAGTGGTGAGATCGACCTATTGTGTGATAGTTTCATGGGCCAGGTAGACAGACTTGGGGAAGGTCTTCAGAAGTCTCACAGAGGCTGTAGCAAATGTGGCTGCTGTGACATCACAGAGAACTTGCTTTGTGCGCTGGTAACTGGGACGCGTAGCAAAGGAACTGCTGGAATAGACATGGGAGGATAAAGGAAATGATTTGTTACAGCTGTGGCTTCTCGAGCCAGGGTTGGAATAGAAATGGTATTGGGGAATATAGATGGGAGGGGAACCATGTTACAGCAGAGCCATTAGGTTCCACAACTTCGATGGTGTGGCACACTGAGAAAGCGAAGAAATTGCACACAGCATCTGAAAGCAGTCACCCCAGCCTGAATGGGGAGTGAATACAAATGAGCTGGGCCCTTTCAGCGGTTGGGTGAGTGATCAACTGAACGGCTCGGTAGGTGCTGCTACTGGGGAGAGGTCCTTGCAGTCATTTAAAGTGAGACGACACCAACCCCTCCTGTGCATCAATGAGAGGGCCTGTGACCTTGCCGGTGCTCCTGTAAAGAGAGAGTTTTATCTATCAGAGAATGAAGAGGGTGAAAATAAAGAATATGGTCAAAACTGCAATCAGCTAGCAGGGAAGGAGGCAACAAGCATACGAATGATGAAGCTGCAATTTTAAAGACAGCTGTTCGGATTTCTGGAACAATCACTCTGCTTAGCTTCTTGTAGGTATCCATTAGAGATGATAGGGTAGATGTGGGCACATAGAGTAATTGGGAGGAAGTCCGAGGTAGGGTATTTTTTGCTGCCCTGTTTGAGTAGATCCTCCTTAAGCTTGGCCTTTCCAGGTACAAATTTATTTTTGTCCAGGAGGGCCAAGAGGAGGGACTGTTTTTTAGGGTTTTTTTTTAGGGGGTTAGCACATATAGCAAATAACTTCAACGACCCGTCTAAAAATGTGAACATGAACTGTGTATTAAATCTAAAATGTACCTCTAAATGATGGGTTCCTTAGATCTGTGAACCACTGTTAATTGGAAGACCAGATGTGAAGCAGGAGGTGTGAAGTTTGGGTGTAGTTCAAAGAAAGCACTGTGGATGCATTGTAAATATGGATATGTCCTTTGATCTTTAGCACGTTAAATGTTGTGTAGTGTTGGGTCAGGCAGACCTTCTTCCTCCGTAAGGGTCTCCATCTGATGCCTTTTGTATCTCATTTTAATGAATAAAGGGACTGCTTCATATCTCCAGTGACTTTGTTCATGCAACGCCACCATCCCAGAATCCAGTCTGATGAATCTTTGCTGCACTCCCTCTATACCAGTGGTTCCCAACTTGGGATCCATGGTCCCCTCAGTTAATGTTAGGGTCCATGGCATAAAAAAGATTGGGAACCTCTGCTCTAGAACAAGTATGTTTTTTTAAAATATCTGGGAGACAAAAATTGTGCACAAAATGCAAGATACCCAATATGATTGTTAGCATTATTCATGCACTCAAATCTTCTAGCAATACAGATAACATCTTGCTTGCCTTCTGAACTGCCTGCCATATTTGCATGTTAGCTTTCAATAATAAGCCTCCCACATCCCTTTGAACTTCAACATTTCCCAGCTTCTCATCATTTACTAAATACTTCACATTTCTTTTTTTCTGCTGAAGTTGACAGCCCTGTGTTTGCTATGATGTTGCCCATTCACTTTGCTTGCCTGCACCTACTTGAAGCCTTTATATCCTCCTCATCACTCACATCTACTCTTAGTTTCGATTCCTCACCAAACTTGAAAATCCTCACTTCCAATGGTTCGTTGAGTGGCTGCAGCCTCCTTTGACTGCATTCTGCATGTCTTAAAGTAATTTTAAAAGGCACCAATCAGAACCATTGTTTTTAGATAATATGCATAGTGGAATGAAGAATTTTCAGTGTTGACAGGCAGTGTGGGTCAGCATCAGTCCAGCAGTGTGTCTCGGACCTTACAGTCACTGAATGTTGTGTATCTATTGACACCTCAGTCACAGGACTAGATTCATTGGAGGCCTATTGCTTTAGGAGGTTATTTTCACTATACACAAGGACACTGAAAAAACACTTGAATACGAACAATCCTCGTATTAAATAAATGTAAAAATCCAAGCTTCATTCAGCTGCTGCCGGGAACACATTATTTTAAAATACATGACTTTGGATTCTATGGGACTATTAGCATAACTGGAGTTGAGGGCCTCAGGGTGCTGTTGGAAGATGACTGGTAAAGATAAACAGATGGAAAGGCACACTCATCTTTACAAATAAGCAACAAGTTTTGATTCTGTAAAATTATCTTGTGTCAAGACATTTTGTAATCATCTTTCACATCAGGATTACTGCAACATCTTGTTGCTTTTCTGACTGTTAAATTGACTGCCATACACTTCTGCACTACATTTTACAGCCTACACTTTAGCAGCTTGAAATGTAATCACACTTCCATGAGTATTATTTTGATTTATGTTTCATGTGAATTTAATGTAATGGTTCATTGTATCTGAGTGAGTGACATTACCGGATGTGAAGGATACTTAAAAATGAACCCTGAAATTTATTAAAAATTGAATGCTACGCTTTCAAAATGTATTCGGATTCGGAAGCACAAATACAACTACATTCTATTTTGTCTGTTTTTGTGCAATCTGGCTTCTGCATTTTATCTTGATTTCAAAGAATTTAAAGCAAGACTTGGCTATTTTTTAAGACCATAAGACACAGAAGCAGAAATAGGTTATTCATCCCATCAAGTTTGCTTAATATTTACATTGAACAGAAATGTGCTTTCACTGAGTTTCTGGTCGAAACATATTACCTGTAACTCAGTCCTGAAGAAGGGTCTCCTGGCTGAAACTTTGACTGTTTATTCATTTCCATAGATGCTGCCTGACCTGTTGAGTCCCTCCAGCATTTCGTGTGTGTTGCTTTGGACTTCCAGCATCTGCAGACTTCCTCCTGTTTATTGCCGGTAACTAGTCAAAACATAACAATACTCCTGCAAAATCCAGAAATATACCCCTAATACAATGATTGGCCTCGGAAAATTTGCACAAACTCTGAGTTATCATTATATCATTCTCAGTTTAGTTAAAGGTCAGGCTACAGGATAGCTCTGGGTTTTCTCACCCACAAATTTGTCCCAGGATTGCTGACTGGCTGGACTGAGATAATTTAAAGCACAGCTGATAAGAGAGTTCAAAAGGCATAAATATTAGATGAGAGAAATGCCTGGTCCCTATATGATCACTGGCAAAATGGCTGAACCTTGTACAAGGTCCTAGAGTTAGCCAATTCATGCTTTACAGCAGCCAACCACTCCTCTCAGAAGGGACTTCCTTCAGCATGCTGGATCTCATACACCCTCAAATAATGCCCCTGAAAAGGAATTGATTGATCAGTTATTTATTATTTATTTTGACACTCTTCTGTGTTCACCATTGTCTCTATGAATACAGATTACTTTGGATTTCCGGAAAATGCTGTATAAAATTAATGTATCCGCAGAGACAAATTACTGTTTTTACCATTTACTTCACATCTTTACCTAATGCTTAGTAAAAAGGGTATTCTGTTTTAGATGGAACAAACTGGAGAAGACATTGATACGCAAAGTATGTGAATACAGAAAGAAAGGAAGAAGAAGGTGTCTTAGAGTGAAGAATCTCTTGTAAAAACACAACCTGCTTCAGAATCAGAAATAATACTTATTGATAAAAAAAATCCAATTTCCACTCCACCAGGCAAGCATGATGTAGATTTTTTAGATATCTGAGAGGCTGGAGTGATATTTGCAATGATTTTTGATGATGTAATGAAAACTTTAACTTGCTATATAACCAAGAATATTGAAGGACAGAACAAACAAAAAGCCAGAAAAAAACTGAAAGAAACTGTTTATTATGAGAACAAAACAGCTTTTCTTTTCACTTGGCTAAAGTAATCCATTCTTCACAGTAATTCTATAATCTGGTAAAATGTTGCTTTCAGGTAGAAACTCCACAAGGAATCAAATTCATTGTTATAGTTGTCAAAGTTACTAATGATTCCCAGTATTTCAGTGTCTGAGTGGAGCAAATTCTATAGTTTTGATGCCTTTCTAGAATCATTATTCTTTTTCTAAGTACAATTTATGAACTACAGAAAATATTCTTAAGTAACTATTTATTTTGAAAATCACAGTACATGAGTTTTTTTGTTGAATCCAAAAGACTTTCATGCACTAAGGCATAGCTAAGACAATTAATGTATAACTATTGACATTACATTCAGAAGTTTTTCTGTAAAATTTTCTTGTCCTAATGCTAAATTATGTTTCAGATTAATTCTTTTTTAATTGATTACTCTATTGTGCAGTATGCATTTCGACTGTAACCCAAATATCCTGACATATTGTGATATCGGTGATAAATGAACCCTTAACATTCATGAAGCTGCATTCAAGATAAGGATTTTTTTGCATTGACTTATTTATCATTTTATTTATTTGTTTGTTTGTCTGTTTGTTTATTGGATGATAGATTGAGGAGAAGACCCTTCTGGCCCTTTGAGCCACGCTGTCCCAGCAACCCTAATTAACACTATCCTAATCAAGGGGCAATTTACAGAGACCAATTAACCTACCCAGTACGTCTTTGGACAGTGGGAGGAAACCAGAGCACCGGGGAAAACCCATGCGTGCCCTCGTACAAAGACTCCTGATAGACAGTGCCAGAATTGAACACTGAATTTCGATGACCTGAGCAGTAATAGCATCATATTAACCGCAATGCTACTGTGGCACCCAATTGTCCAGAATTATTATCATCCAAACACTACTGTATAGTTTACATTAAAATAATGTAGTAGCATTCTTAAATCATTTATAATACTTCAAACAGATATTAACCAAATTGTTCAAGGCAGAGTAAATCATTTTAGAAAATAATGGTAACACACCATTTCACAACAAACATTATTCTTCAAAGTGAAAGGAATCAGCATTTGATTTAAAGGATAAAAACAAAAGGTAAAATCTACAGTCAACATGAAATGGTAGATAGGTTAAAAATGGTTGCATCTGAGTATGATCAACAATTTTGAAATATATGCTGGTCAATATAATTTTTGATAAACTATTTAAGATGAAAATATCTTTAAAAACTGATGGGAGTGTAAGGTTTGTAGGTTCTGTCTGATCACATTTGCCTTTTCAGAGTAGTTTCCCAAAATACATATGTGGAACCAAAATACAAAGTCGTGAAATTTTAAGCACAAGTTCCATTCAGTGCAGCTCATGTGCCTATGATATTTTGCACAAACTTTGATTACACACTATTGGTAGCTGACCTAGTCCACATCATTTATGATGCTCATTGTTTCCATTAGTGGTATTCATTTAATTACACTGATTGCTGTTATCAGGGATTAATGATTACACTGGATACATCAGATACACGGAGTATAACTGGAAAAATGGATATTTTTAAACTACCAATAAAACATATGTTTCTACACCAACCTAATTTAACACAAAAGTTTTGTGTTCTTTTAATTGTGTGCAATAGTTCTTTTAATAACTCAGCCTTCATATTTAAAAAGTTTTATTAAAATAATTTTTATGCTTTTAATGGTGCCTAAGTGCTTCTGCATGTTTGTGGAAATAATATATTTGTCAGCATTCCAGCTAAGTAGTAGAATTGATAGCCATTGAGGCTGGAGCAAGACTTCATCAGCCATTTAAGCTGGGAGAATGCATGTGGCACCCTGGTCTTTCTGATCTGCTTGGGTCCAGACTCTTAATGGAAGATTGTGCCTAGGATCAGTCTGGAATCAACAGGGTGCTGCAAAGGGAGGTGACTATCAAGCTCAGGTACATCAGTAGAAGTTCTGGCCCAAGAAATAAATTGACTTGCAACTGGATTTCTGATTCATATATATCTACACTGGTTCTTGACAATTGAGTATTCAAACTAGATCCGACAACAATTATACTGGACAACAACAATTTTGCTTCCTGAATACTTTTGGGTATACCTTATGGATTTTGGGTCTCTGTGGAAAATATATTGTAAGTCCTCAGTCAGGCTGGCATTTTATAAAGAAATCTAATTATAAACAAGTGTCTATCTTCTTCTTAGGCAGTCTCTTAGGATCAAGTTTGATTCATTTGTGGTTTACAGGACCCTGTAATGCTGTGTCACGTGCTGGGATAGTAGCCTGGCACCTTGGCCAGTCCCTTTTCTCTCTTCTACCTCTAGAAGAAAGTACAGGAGCTTGAAAGCTCAGATCAGACCCAAACTGAGCTTCTTCTCTTCTGCTATTGGGCATTTGAACAAATTATCTCCTCCACAGCCCCCTCCCTGGAGGTGCAGTCACAGACTCAAATACTTTATGCTACCTCTTCTTTTATTGTCACTTCTTTCTCCTTACCTCAGTTTGTATTACTTTGCACCATTTCATTGCCTTAGCATTTGGTATTTTAATTGTATGTATTAATGCCATGTTTACACTCTGAGTTTCATGTGAGCCAGGAACTACATTTCACCCTCATGAACTGTATATGACAATAAACTAATCTGTATGGATTTGTTCAAGCCAGCATAGAAATTGAAACAATTGCATATTCAGATTGACCTGGCAATGGTTGGGATGGGTTTTAATTTAATTTCAAAGTAAACATCCAGCACGTCACATCAGCCAGGGACTGCCACCTCTATGCAGTAAAATCAGCTAACCAATGCTATGTGCTCAGTCTCAAATGTGTTTAAATCAATTCCCAAATAAAGTGAGGGAAAATCTGATTCTTATGGAATAACCAAACCCAAACCACACTGAGCTAATATTCCCAAGCACTTCAAGACCTGCAGGTCCTTGGGGAAATGGCTGAGCATCGTCGCCACGCAGAGGAATGGAATTAAAAGTGATCTTGACAACTAGCTTTCAGGCTTCCATCTCCAATACACGTGTACAGTCATTATAGTACAATATGCAGCCTTTGTAGCTTCTGTGAAAAAAATCCTATCAGTTCCATTCCCCTGACACCCACCTGATAACTCCCCAACTGCTGTAGTGGGATTTGAACTCGCGTTTCCATATTGTTAGTCAAAGCCTCTGGATTACTAGTACAGTAAATCTACTGCACCACAGGCCACTCGTGTTGCCCTAAACCATATTAAATCAACATACTGCAGATCAAGATATTTTGTGGATAGTTGAAAGATGTGAACAGTCCCAAACGTGAATGCAGAGAAGTACTTCAGATAATCCCCAGCATTGTGGAAAAAACCTTCCACTTGGACCTCTATAGTGGTGCATAGAATGTCACCAGATGCCTTGGTGTAGCAGAATTCAGCATCAGATGTAAGATTGCTATTTAAATGCTAGGATATTGTAATAAGCCTACTTTCAGTACTATTAATCAAGCTTTACCAAGTTATCATTATTAAAAATCAATAATTTAAAAGACAGCAGTTTAAAATGCTGCCCAATTACTCTGGTTCAATACATATTCTAGGTTCATCAATATTCAAATAAATCTGAACAGAAACTCAGGGTTGGAGGGGAATTGAAACAATGGAGCTGCCCATTGTACGGAAATGAGAAAATGTTCTTATTTCACTTGTATAGTACTAGGATTTTCTGTGGGTATTGGACACAATTTCAATTACTGTTATCTTCAAAAAAATAAAATTCCAATTTGCCTCCAGCAATAATTTGGTTGGGAAAAAAGTGAGAAGAGTAGATGTTATGTTTTGTAACTCTAAAACTAATCAAAAGAAAAACACAGTGGACAGGGATAACATGTACTCTCCATTTTTACTGTAATGAGGCATGGACATGTGACATGGTGGCATGTCATATGGCATTCACATACTTTCACATACAACCCTTAATTATGAATTAAGTAAACAACAAGGAATGCTTAATCGAACAATATATTTATAATATTACTCAATATTATTGAGATATTAGTAAAAATCCCGGATATTATTAGTCAAGGAGTGAAATGTTGAACCTCCTTGCTTGTCAAGCCTCCAATTTGTCCCAGCTGTTTGCCCCGCATACACCTTCTGAGATGGGGTTTGCAGAGCTCCAAGCATGGGCGCAAGGGATAACCCAGGAACAGCATAGATAGAGAGTTGTTGGTTATGGAATGTGCTGCGTTGTGATTTTCAAGATGGAAATTGGTGAGTTTCTGATTTGGTGTCAGTCTAGTGTGTTCTGCTGACATTGCTTGTGGTGCGTTCTTTGGACCCTGGACAAACTTCTCCACCAAGCGACTTGTAGCTGGTTGGTACGGTGCAGATGTAATCTGTCTTATTCCATTCATTTTCAGGAATGACTGAAACTGTTTCACACCAAACTGTGGTTCATTCTCACTGACTAAGTGTTCCGGAATGCCATGCCTTGAGAAGAGACTCCTCAACATGTCAACAGTATGTGAGAGTGTAGTGGAGGCCATTGGGAACATTTTTGGCCACTTTTTAGTTGCATTTACTACTACTAGGAAATTTGTGCCCAGTGAATGGCCCAGCAAAATCTATATGAATCTTTTCCCAGGGCAATGCAGGCCATTCCCAGGCATTCCACTTAGCATGTTCTGAATGCGTTGGCATCCTAAACAATGCATAGAGTCCTGCTCGATCTGCTGAACTATCCCAGGCCACCAGACAAAGCTTTGAGCCAACACTTTCATTTTGAACACACCTAGATGACTGGCATGTAGCTCCTCCAACACTTTAGCTTTCAGATTGGTTGGTACAACAACTCAGTCCCCACATTAGGCAACACACATTAAAGGCAAGATCATCCAACACTGGTAAAATGGGGGAACAGGAGTTTCTGCTGCACAATCCAGCAATTTTGGGTTGCTATGTAGACCTGAGACAGTGTGGGGTCTTTTCTAGTTTTCATTTTGATTTGCATTCAAGAGATTACATCAAGAGGAGTGTCCTCTTTTGTTAATAGGTATCTCCTTTTCCAAGGGTAAATGGGACAATCAATCAGCATTTCCATGATTAGATGTCCTCTTGAATTCAATGTTGTAATTACATCTTTTTAAGAAACAGAGCCCATCTCTGCATTCATGCTGCTGCTGTTAGTGGAACACCTTTCTGTGGGTTGAAAATAGACACCAGTGGTGACGATAAAATCTATCCCATACTGGTACTGGTTGACATGTTTTACACCCAAAACTATACTGAAGGACTCTCTGTCAATCTGTGCATACAGAGAACATGAGGCAAAGGCTCTGGGGCATTCACGTCCATCACTCATATCATGTGACATGACTGCACCTATACATTAAGGCAAGGCATTACAGGCAAGCTTAGCTAGAGGACATGGATCATAATGGGTGAGTACAGAGTCTGCTGATGCAATTTTCTTTGCCCTTAGGAAAGCCACCACATATTGCTTTGCCCATTGTCATTTCTCCCCAATCTGTAGTAGTGAGTTCAAGGGGTGGAACACGGTAGCCAGGTTGGGCAGGAACCTGTTATAATAATTGAAAAATTTTAATAAGGACTGTGGCTCTGACACATATTTTAGCCTTGGGAAATCCACCGCTGCTTGAATTTTCTCAGCACAATTGTGTAATTCTTGTACATCAATAGTGTGACCACAGTAAATGATGCTTGGCCTAAAGAATTCACACTTGTTGTATTGTACTCTGAGCCAATAAACTTCTAATTGTTCTAACGCTGTCTTGAAATTTTGGAGACGTTCCTTGTCACCCTCAGTGATAACAACCACGTCATCCAGGTTACACTGAATGCCTGGGCAGCTTTGCAGTACTTGGTCCTTAGCTTATTGCCAGAGTGCTGGCGCAAATGCTACTTAAAAAATAAGCCTATTATGGTGATAAAACTCTTTGTGAGTGCTTATGGTGAGAAACACTTTGGACTCTTCTTCATCTCCATCTGCAGGTAGGCATTGGCTAAGTCCACTTTGCTGAAGCGTTTTCCTCCAGAAAGGTTTGCACAAAGATATCCTCTATCCTGGGCAGAGGGTATTGATCTACTTTTGTACAGGGTTGATGGTGACCTTAAAATCACCACAGATCCTGACAGACCCATTCTTCTTGGCTACTGGGACCACTGGTGTTTCCCATGGGCTCCACTCAAACTTGGAAAGAATTCCTTCAGCCTCCATCTACTTCAGCTCAATGGCTATTTTACCATGGATAGTATAAGGAATTAGATGGACTTTGCAAAACTTGGGTGTGGCATTTTCATTTGACATTATTTTACCCTTGATATGTTTGAGTTTTTCCAATGCCATCATTGAACACTGTGGTATCATCAACTACCCTTCTTAATTTGCTTTCATTTGACTTTATTACACGGGATATAGCATGCAAATGAAGGATGGTTCTCCAATCAAGTTGTTGTCTCAGCCAATCACATCCCCACAATACTGCCCCTCCTGTTTTTTCTAATGTGGTTTGTGGGTTGTATTTCACTGTTGCAAATGTCATTCCCACAGGCATTAACATTTCTCCAGTATAAGTTCTTAGATGGATATTTACAGCCTTCAATTCAGTACCTTTGAAATGCCGTCCAAACTCATTTTGTGGAATGACTGAAACAGCCGAGCCAGTGTCCAATTGTGTTTTAATTAATTTGCCGTTCACTTCTGGTGTAAGCCATAGTGCTTGTCCACTGCTAGCTTTCACATTCTAAATCGGAAGGCTTCCCAGTCCTGTGTTACTCTCATCATTATCAGATTTTTCATGAACAATGTGCAGATTAGTGCTCTTTTTGAAACATTTTTAAAAATCTTTTTTTTTTCTCTTTAAACCTACATTGGTATTGTGTAGGTGAGTTCCTGTCACAATGGTAATACAATTTGTTCAGCCAGGCTGTTTTCTGTTTAGACATTGCAATTTTGTTCACACTTGCTTTCCTGACTGCAACTCATTTGTGTCTTTGTCTACTGTTTCCATTGATACAGTGATTTCAACTGCTTTTTAAATGTAAGGTGTATTTCAGTCAAAAGTTGTTTTTGAATGCTTTTTTGTAAGACTCCACAAGCTAAATGATCCCTCAGTGCATTATTAAGCCATTATCAAACTGACAGTGCTCAGACAATCTCTTCAATTCTGCCACATATGCTGAAATGGACTTCCCTTACTTCTGTTTCCCCCTGAGAAACCTAAAGTGTTCTGCAGTCAACACTGGTTTTGGTTCAAAATATTCCTGCATTACTTTCATGATATCAGCAAAGCTCATTGCAGCTATTTTGGTTGCAGTCATTAAACTTCGAAGCAGACTTTGGCTTTCCCACCTAATGCATCAGAAAAATTGGCACTCTATTTTATATGCTATAAAATACTGCTCTATTAGCTCAGTATACAATATCCAGTTAACTGTTGTGGAACTCTGATCTCTCTGATGTAGCCAGCCATTTCTGCACTTTCTTAAATGATTATTATCATCTGGTTCTCATTGTGATTGAACCCATGAATTCTTCTGTTTTTCTGATTTTTTAAAAAAAACTTGATTGTCTCTGTCTCCTTTTCTGAAGAGATACATGCTGCACTTTAAAAAAATTCAAATATTTTGCTGTGCTTTTAAAAAAATTGAATGACTCACTGTACTTCAACAGCTAGACTGTCATCTCAGGCTCATTTAAAAAGAAAACACTTCACCACTGTTATGTTTTATAACTCCAAAACATAAAAGCTAATTTCAATAAAAAGATGTGAGCCCAGGAGATAACCTGCATACATTTGTTTTTAATATAAGCAAGGCACATGTGTGTCATGTGTTAGAGTTGTGACATATGCAATGTGCTTCATACATATGTATACAGTATAACCACAATGAATTATTTAAATAACAAAAATGCTTAATCAAACAATGTATTTACAATATTATTCAAATATTACTGATATATTAAATATGCAACATGTTGTACAACTTATTGCTTGAATCCACTCTTCCTTGGGACTTAAGAATCATTTTAACCTTTCTCAGACAATTTATCTCCATAAATCTTCCAGCATTTTGGTTCTGCTTCATCTTCATGTATTTGAACCACACATTATCCCTGCCTCCACGTTTTTCATTCATTTAGTTTTGAATTTACGAAACATAACAGTGGCAGTGAGTAAGTTATAAAATGAACCCAAGAGGTCTGCCAACTTGTTGAAGCACAGTGAAACTTTCAAGTAAAAAAAAATCTGGTGCATGCTTTCTTTGCAAGAGGAAGGAAACAGCTGAGTGTAAAGGTGAGCAGTACATTTTTTCTTTGCTAAAGGAGAGAGATATATGAGTTAGAAAACAAGTGCAGCAGGTGCCTGTTCGGAAGAGGGAGAGAGACGGTCAAGTTAAAAAACAGGCAGAAAATGGACACAATTCATGAGTTCATGAATAATGACTACAGATGATAACAACAAATTTTAAAAATGCAGACATGGTCAGCTACATCTGAAATATAGATGTGTTTGATTATACATAAGATAACAGGGTGATGTATACAGAGCAAATTGAGTAATATTTTAGAGCAAATGGAATAACCAATGAGCAATAAGTGCCAGCTTGATTGAGTGCAATTGGTAGAAAAGCATATAGCTTGCTTAGAAGTTTAAAAACACAAAAATATAACTGCAAATGCTGTGGATCAAAGAATACGTACACAACACTGGAAGAACTCAGCAGGTCAGGCAGCATCCATGAGAAAAGAGTAGCCAACGTTTCAGGTCGAAACCCTTCATCAGGAATGGGGGGGAAGAGAGAGCCGAAGCCCAGTAATAGAGATGGGGAGGGGGTAGGGCCTAGAGGCACCAGGTGGAAAACCAATCAGAGGAAAGATAAAGGGGAGAGGGGGAGGGGATAAGCATGAAAGAACTGTAGAGATAAAGAAGCAGAAAGTTGAAAGGGGAGAGAGGCAGAGAAGGACCTGGGATAGGGGAAGGGGGAGGGGCAGGGAATTACCGGAAATTGGAGAATTCAATATTCATACCACCAGGCTGGAGGCTACCCAAATGGTAGATGAGGTGTTGCTCCTCCAACATGGCCTCATCCTGGCAGTAGAGGAGGCCATGTATGGACATATCTAGTTGGAATGAGAAGTAGAGTTGAAGTGGGTGGCAACTGGGAGGTCCTGTCTATTGTGACGGACGGAGTGTAGGTGCTTGACGAAGCGGTCCCCCAATTTGTGTCGGGTCTTGCTGATGTAGAGGAGGCCGCATCAGGAGCACTGGATGCAATAGGTGACTCCAGCAGACTCGCAGGTGATGTGTTGCCTCACCTGGAAGGACTGTCTGGGGCCCGGAATGGTGGTAAGGGGGGAGGTGTGGGGACAGGTGTAGCATTTACACTTGCAGGGTTAAGTGCCAGGTGGGAGTTCTGTGGGGAGGGACGTGTGGATCAGGAAGTCACGGAGGGAATGATCCCTGCGAAAAGCTGAGAGGGGTAGGGAGGGAAAGATGTGCTGTAGTGGGGTCTTGTTGAAGGTGGAGGAAGTTGCTGAGGATAATATGCTGGATCCGGAGGCTGGTGGGGTGCTAGGTGAACCTTTCAACTTTCTGCTTCTTTATCTCTACAGTTCTTTCATGCTTATCCTCTCCCCCCCCCCTTCATCTTTCCTCTGATTGGTTTTCCACCTGGCGCCTCTAGGCCCTACCCCTTCCCCATCTCTATTACTGGGCTTCGGCCCTCTCTCCCCCCTCCATTCCTGATGAAGGGTCTCGGCCTGAAACGTTGGCTACTCTTTTCTCACGGATGCTGCCTGACCTGCTGAGTTCTTCCAGTGTTGTGTATGTTGCTTAGAAGTTTGACTGCTCCAACTAAACCAGCTGAAATGAGCTTTGCTGACCTCATGAAAGTAATACAGGAACACTTAGAACCCAAACCATTCTTGATTGCACAACGCTTTAGGTTTTTTAAGGGGAATCAAAAGGAAGGGGCATCTATTTCAGCAGATATGACAGAATTGAAGAAGATGTCTGAGCATTGTCAGTTCAGTAATGAGCTTAATAATGCATTGAGGGATCATTTAGTTTGTGAAACCTGACAAGAAAGCATTCAGAAATGGCTCCTAACTGAAGTACAACTCGCATTCAAAAGAGTAGTTGAGAAAGCCATATCAATGGAAACATCAGATAGAGATACAATTGAGTTGCAGTCAGGAATGAAAGTGAACGTGAACAGAATTACAGTGTCTAAACAGAAACTGATCTGGTCAAACAACTTGTGCTACCATTGTGGCAGGGGCTCACATAAACTAGACCAATGAGGTTTAATGACGAATGTTACAGAAAATGCAACAAAATAGGACACATACAAAAGGCATGTCAGGCAGGCAAAAATAAATGGACTGCACAGGGAAGAGAGAAAGATAAAAAAAACTCAAGTTGCAATTTCAAAAAGAGTACTAATCTGCATACTGTTGATGAAAAATCTGGTGATGATGAGAGTGATAGAGGACTGAGTAGTCTTGAGATTAACACTGAGAAAACTAACAGTAAATGAACAATACGGTTTACACTAGATGTGAATAGTAAATTAATTAAAATGAAATTGGACACTGGATCGGCTGTTTCAGTCATTTCACGAAATGAATTCAAGGATACTGAACTGCAGCCAGCTGATATCCAATGAAGCTCCAATGGAGGAAAGATAACTCCTGTGGGAATGACATTGGTAACGATTAAATACAACTACAACAAACCACATTGGGATTGTATGTGGTAAAAACAGGAGGGCTGGCATTGTGAGAGCATGAGTAGCTGAGACAACAACTTGATTGCTGTCAACTTTTGTGCCTCTGGTTGGAAAGCATACTGGACCAAGGAAGGACTATGCTGCTGAGATGAATCATGAAAGTGATGAAAGAAGTGGTCCGACTACAACAGTTTTTGTTGGCACCTATATGAAAAAGCTTCAGATACATGAATTGGGCAGTTACTTACAACATGTGACTTGGTTTTAAGCTGGAAGAGACTTTAACGAGCTTTTGGAAAGTTGAAAGCATTCTGTTTTTGAGAGTATTAAGAACCAGAATCTACTCTGTGTGCATTAAGGTTATTGCATGCATTTTGAAGTGGAGACTAAAAGCTGCTTGTAAAAGGTGATGCAAAGATCAAGGCCCGGTTGGATGAATGGAAGACCGAAAAGAAAGGAGTCAATGGAGATACAAAAACGGAGAATTCATCAGAGGATGTTGTAGATGTGGAAATCAAGAGGCGGGATCAGATCATAAAGGGATAATAGAAGGATTAATAAGCTAATACTCCAGTGAACTAAATGCACCTTCCCAAGGTCAAGATGCACACCCTAGAAGGAAGAAAAAGGAAGGCAAGATAAAACAAAGCCAGGAAGTTGAAAAGGAAAGAGGGAAAGAATGTGAGTGAGAAAGAAAAGTTTGAAAGAGAGAAGGAACATGAGAAAGAAAAGAAAGGGACTGATAGCAGGATAAACAGAGAAAACAAGCCAGGACTGGGAAAGAAGCAGGATCAATGTAAATCCAGAGAGAAAAGCCAAAAAAAGAGAAGAAAGATGTACTGAACTGTCAGAACCACTTCCTGCAGTCCCAGAGTCAACCTCTACAACCACCTTGAAGGAAGCACCAGAAACTGAGATTGTTTCACAGCCACAATTCTCACCTGCCCAGCGGAGTGATCCCCCCTTCTCAGGAAACACGTTATCCCACAAGAGTAAGAATGCTTCCACACTGATTAAATCCCGAGGCTTGAATGGGACAATTAAAAAACTTACTACGCTCTGAATGTCTGTATTGTAGTGATATTTCATAGTGTATTGTATATACTGAACATGTATCTAAGTTGAAATGCATTCTATATTGAGTTGGAGTTTATAGCTAAGCAGCGAGGAGTGCTGTGTATTTAATATTTTGGTAACAATTGACTAATATATTGTTTGATTATGCATTGTTTTCTGCTTAAATAATTCTGTATATTTACATGTATGAAATATGTGAATTGCATACATCATGACACTACCATGTGTGCACTTTGCTTACAGTAAACATGAGGTTAGCCTTGCTTTCCCAGCTCCGTCTTTTTCTTGCAATTAGATTTATGTTTTGGAATTATAAAACATAAGACAACACATTTTGTTTCTAATGCAGTTTTTGCTTGAAGGGGCAAGAGATTAACTACAAGGAGGTTCAGAAGATACAGAAAGTTCAATACATATTCTGCAGAGCATCAAAATAAGAATCCCTTATTTCTCACACGCTTCTGATCTTTACAAGGATTTCAGGTTTCCTGGCCCCCATCATCTTATTTTCATTATAGATATCCTGTCCCCGTACACCTCCATCCCCCACCAGGAAGACCTCAAAGCTCTCCGTTTCTTTCTGGACACCAGACCCAACCGGTTCCTCTCCACCACCACCACTCTCCTCCACTTAACAGAACTTGTCCTCTCTCTAAATAATTTCTCCTTTGGTCCTCCCAATTCCTTCAAACAAAAGGGGTAGCCATGGGCACTTGCTTGGGTCCCAGCTATGCCTGCCTGTTTGTTGGCTATGTGTAACAGTCCATGTTCAAAGCCAACACTGGTGTCTGTCCCCCACTTTTCCTACACTACATCAATGACTGCATTGGTGCTGCTTCCTGCACCCATGCTGAACTCATTGATTTCATCCACTTTGCCTTCAACTTCAACCCTACCCTCAAATTCACCTGGCCCATTTCCGACACTTTCCTTCCCTTTCTCCATCTCACTGTCTCTATCTCCGAAGACAGCTTATGCACCGATGTCTAATATAAACCAACGGGCTCTCACCACTACCTGGACTATACCTCATCCCATCCTGCTACTTGTAATAATGCCATCCCCCTCTCTCAATTTCTCCATCTCTACTGCATCTACTCTCAGGCTTTTCATTCTAGAACAAAGGAGATGTCCTCCTTTTCCAAAGAAAACGGCTTCCCTTCCTTCACCATCAACGCAGCCCTCAACCGTATCTCTTACAATTCACGTATATTTGCTCTTACCCCATCCTCCCACCACCCTACCAGGGATAAGGTTCCTCTTGTCCTCACCTACCACCCCACCAGCCTCTGAGTCCACCACATAATTCTCCGCAACTTCTGCCACCTCCAACGGGGTCCCACCACCAAACACATCTTTTGCTCCCCCCTCCCAATTCCTGCTTTCACTCCCTATGCTACTCCCTTGTCTATTTGTCCCTTCCCTCTGATCTCCCTCCTGGCATTTATCCTTGCAAGCGGAATGAGTGCTACACCTGCCCCTATAGCTCCTCCCTCACTACCATTCAGGGCCCCAAACAGGCCTTCCAGGTGAAGTGACACTTTACCTGTAAGTCTGTTGAGGTCATATACCATGTTCGGTACTTCCGATGTGGCCCCTTGTATATCAGTGAGACCTGATGTAGATTGGGAGACCACTTCGCTGAGCACCTAGCTCCATCCACCAGAACAAGCGGGAACTCCCAGTGGCCACCCATTTTAAATTCCACTTCCAGTTCTCAATCCAAAATGTCCGTCCATGGCTTCCTCCACTTAGGTCGGAGGAACAATACCTTATATTTTATTTGAGTAGCTTCCAACCTGGTGGTATGAAATTTGATTACTCAGACTTCCAGAGATGCCTCCCCCACCCCCCACCTTCACTATTTCCCATCCCCTTGTCCCTCTCTCATGTTATCTCCTTGCCTGCCCATGCTCACCCTTTGGTGCTCCACTCCCTTTCCCATGGCCTCCTGTCTCTTTCATCAATCGACTTCCTAGCTCTTTGCTTCATCTGTCTCCCTCCAAGTTTCACCCATTGCCTGGCATTTCTCTCTTCTCTCCCCCCCACCCCACCTTTCAAATCTACTCCTCAGCTTTTTCTCCCCTAGTCCTACTGAAGGGTTTCGGCCTGAAACGTCAACTGTACTTTTTTCTGTAGATGCTGCCTGGCCTCTGGCATTTTGTGGGTGTTGCCTTATCCCTATGTAAGATTTAATTCTGATTTGTCATTGGGAAAGACCAAGGGAAATGGAAACATTCTTACAGAACATGCACAAACACAGTGTATGAAATGACCACATTCCATGCGGCATAATTCAACATCTATGATTCTTTTCTAATTGAATTGGGACTTAAGATACTAGAGGAATTGTTAAATAGTGATTATGTTCAAAGAGGAGAGTTCCCTCTTGTATTTCTAAACTAAACTCTGCAATTCCTAATATGTCGTGGATTATCTCTAAAGCTTGATTTCTTGTTTCAAAGTACAAGCAGTTATTATATTATTGTATGATGTTACATACAAAGAACTTCATTACAGTTGGTCAATAGATAGTTGAACTGATGATGATTTATCGTACAATAACAGAGAAACAATGGTTAATTTCCTTTTATTGGCTAAAATATTGCTTTGAAAACTAAATATTAAAGAGAATGTTGCATTGAACATAGAACAAGACAGCACAGAACAGGCCCTATGGCTTATGAAGTTGTGCTGAGCTTCACACCTGCTCCAATCTTTCCCTCCCACTTTAATATGTACTGATCTAAATGTCTCTTAAATGTCCCTAATGTATCTGCCTCCACCATCACCCCTGGCAGGATGTTCCATACACTCAAAACTCCCTGTGTACAAATCTTCCGACATCCTCCCCCACTTCCAACACTTCCCTCCAATCACCTTAAAAGTATGGCCTGTTATATTAATCATTGCCAACTTGGGATGAAGATGCTAGCTGTCTATCCTAGCTATGCCTCTTATCACCTCCATCAAGTCACCACTCATCCTGCACTCTAAAGAAAAAAACCCTAGCTTGTTCAACTTTTCCCGGTAACATCCTGGTAAATCTCTTCTGCACCCTCTCTAAAGTTTTCATGTCCTTCCTATAATGAGATGATCAGAACTGAATACAATATTCTAAGTATGGCCCAATCAGAATTTTATAGAACTGTAACATTACCTGTTGGCTCTAGAACTACTGTACCTTCTGTTCCCACAACGAATGAAGGTTAACACATCATACACATTCTTTACCACTGTATCAAATGATGAGGAAACTTCAAGGGATCTATGGATGTGGACACCAAAATCCCTCTATTCCTCCACACTGCTAAGGGCTCTACCACTAACCTTGTACTCAGCTTTGAAGTTCAACCTTACAAAGAGGAAAATATTAATTTGAGCAAGAACTGGTTTTCAGTTCTTAATGCAAATTGTAAATTGCAAGGAATAACTTTAAGTTAAAAGCACATCTTGTCAGGGTCCTGATCATTTATTCCCTAGTTTCCTCTAATTTCCTTTGATTGTGCCATGGTTCCGACTGTTAATTTCCCAATTGCTTCAAATTTTCTTTGATGATGGCACACCTGGTTTCCATTAGGACCTGAAGTATAAGAACCCCAGTGTTACAAACCCTAGTTGCCAGATCGTTGGTCTTTTTCCTGTGTGATAACTAATGTTTCCTGACCACTTAGAACCATTTGTTCTAAATTTAGCTCCAGTTTCAAAGTTTAGCTATGAGACTCCATCACTCTGAGTCACGGCTCCATGTCAAGTCTCTAAGTCAAGGCTCTGTGTCAAGGCTCTATGTCAAGGCTTCTTGTCAAGGCTTCATGTCAAGGACCCGTGTCAAGGCTCCATATCAGGGCTTCGTGTCAAGATCCCTCCTGTTTGCATCCTAACTCAATCTCATTGCCTGTGTGCTGCACTTGGGTTTGCCTCATTTGCCACATTCCATTGCAACACATCTGCAGCACAGAATAAGAGATATGGTTTGAAAATGGTGATCATGAGATGTTTAACTATGCATCAGCCAAATATTAAGACAATGGGGTTGCATTATTTGGCCTGCACAAAACCAGGGTATGAATAATGGGTTTAAGTAATTTGCAGCATTATAAGTTCAAGGAAGCTTGCAATTAGTTTGTATCATCCAAGGTATTTAAATATTCAGATGGGTCTCCCAGTGCAGTAATGCAAAGGAAACATTGTCAACCCAAAGTATTGAAGTAAACAATACCATTGCAATCATTGAAATTGTATTGAATTGCCAATTGTTACCTTTGATCTTAAAGATATAAGAATGTGATGTACTTTGAGTCTATGGCACTCTACCGAGAGGGTCTCCAAAAGAATGTTTGTTTATCATGATGAATAAAAGCCTTGATATCAGCATTTTCTCCAGTTTCTCCAGTGACTCAATCACAGTCAAAATACCTTCTCACTTCTCTGGATCAAACTCCATCTGCCAGTTCTCAGCCAATCCCAGAACCCTGACAATGACAACCCTACAGCATAACAGTCTTCTACACTATATACAACACCACCAACCTACATGACACTTGCAAATTTACTAACACATCCCTCCACTGCCTCATTCAAATCAATTATAAAAATTGCTAAGAGCAGAGGTCCCAGAACAGATCCATGTGGAACATCACTAGTCACCAGCCTCCAGTCACAGTACACTCCATTGACTACCACCTACAGCTTTCTATGGGAATTCCAAACTCATGCAACCAAATTTTTCTGGACACCGTGCCTCCTGACTTTCTGCATGAGACTACCATGGTGAACCTTGCCAAATACCTTACTCAAATCCATATAAACCACATCCACTGCTCTACCTTCATCAATTTGTTTTGTCACTTCCTCAAAAAAGTCAATCAGGCTTGTGAGGTGTGACTTCCGCCTCACATAGCCATATTGACTGTTGCTAATAGAACTATTCTCCTTCCAATGTCATAAATCCTGTCCCTAAAAATCCTCTCCAATAGTTTGCCCACCACTGATGTAAGACTCACTAGTCTATAAATCCCAATATTGTCCTTTCTTGCACAAAGGATATGACATTTGCTATCCTCCAATCACCTAGTACCATTCCTGGGCCAAAGACGATACAAAGATCATCGCTAACAGTACAGCGATCTCTTCACTTATTTCCCATAGTAACCTGGGATATATCCTGTATGACCCTGGGACTTATCTATCCTAATATTTTTTTTAAAGTTCCAGAACATCCCCTTTCTTTATGGGAACATGTTTGATCATATTAGACTGTTCCACACTGACAAACAGATCCATCAAGGTCTCTCTCATTGGTGAAAACTGATGTAGAGTATTCATCTCCTTTCTATCTCCTCTGACACCACACACATTTCTTCTATCCCAAATGGGTCCTTTCCTCATCTAGTTGGTCTCCTGTTTGTCAAGCACGTGTAGAATGCCTTGGGGCTTTCCATAATCCTATACGTCAAGGCCTTTTTCAGTTCCTTTCTAGTTCTCCTGTCCCTAGCTAAATGCCATCCCCTTCTCTCAATTCCTCCATCTCCACCACATTTGCTCTCAGGATAAGGCTTTTCATTCTAGAACGAAGGAGATGTCCTCTTTTTTCAATGAAAGCTGCTTTCCTTCCTCCACCATTAAAGCTGTCCTCAACCGCACCTCTTCGATTTCACACACGTCTGCTCTTACCCCATACTTTCACCACCCTACCAGGGGTAGGGCTCCTCTTCTCCTCAGCTACCACCCCACCAGCCTCCATGTCTAGCACATAATTCTGCAAAATTTCTGCCAACTCCAACTGGATCCCACCACAAAACACATCTTTCTCTCTCCTCCCCCCCCCCCCACTTTCAGTTTCCTGCAGGGATCACTCCCTAAGTGACTCCCTTGTCCATTCGTCCTTCCCCATTGATCTCCCTCCTAGCAATTAACCTTGCAAGCAGAACAAGTGCTACACCTGCTTCCTCACTACCATTCAGGACCTCAAACAAACCTTCCAAATGAGGCGATACTTCACCTGTGAGTCTGTTGGGGTCCTATACTCTGTTCGGTGCTCCCAGTGTGCGTCCTATACATCAGTGAGACCAGACGTAGATTGGGAGGCTACTTCGCCGAGCATCTATGCTCCATCTGCCAGAACAAGTGGGATCTCCCGGTGGCCACCCATTTTAATTCCACTTCCCATTCCCATTCTGATACTTCCATCCATGGGGTTCTCCACTGTTGTGATAAGGCCACACTCAAGATGGAGGAACAACACCTTATATTCCGCTTGGGTAGCCTCTGACCTGATGGCATGAACATCGATTTCTCAAACTTCCAGTAATGCTTCTCCCCTTCACCACTTCCCATCCCCTTCCCCCCTCATCTCTTTGCCTGTCATCGCCTCTCTCCTATGCTTCTCCCCTCTTTTCTTTTTTCTATGGCCTTCTGTCTCTTTCACCAATCAATGCCCTATCTCTTTGCTTCATCCCTCGCCCTCCAAGTTTCACCTATCGCCTGGTGTTTCTCTCTCCCCTCCCCCCACCTTTCAAATCTACTCCTCAGCTCTTTTTTTCTCCAGTCCTGTCAAATGCTTTTTTCCATAAATGCTGCCTGGCCTGCTGAGCTCAGATTTCCATCATCTGCAGATTTTCTCTTGTTCCTAAACTCTTTCCTGGTTATCTTCTCTCAATAGCCCTGTCTATTTTGTGCTTCCTAAATCCAAGTATGCATTCTTCTTCCTCTTGACTAAATACTCCACCTGTCTTAACAAATATGTAGCCACAAAGTATACTGCAGATGCTGTGGTCAAAGCAACATGTACAATGCGCTAGAGGAACTCAGCAGGTCAGGCAACATCCATGGAAACGAGCAGTCAATGTTTCAGGCCGAGACCCTTCGCCATGACTGAAGAGGGAGGGGGCAGGGACCCCATAAAGAAGGTGTGGGGAGGGTGGGAAGGAGAAGGCTGGTAGGTGCCAGGTAAAAAACCAGTAAGAGGAAAGATCAAGGGGTGAGGGAGGGGAAGCAAGGAGGGGATAGGCAGGAGAGGTGAAGAAGGAATGTAAGGGGAAAGCACTATGGGTAGTAGAAGAAGGTGGAATCATGAGAGAGGTGAAAAGCAGCTGGAGGAGGAGGCAGAATGAAACTGGGATGCGGGAAGGAAGGGGGAGCGAATTACTGGAAGATGGAGAATTCAATGTTCATGCCAGGGGCTGGAGACTACCCAGACAGTATATGAGGTGTTGTTCCTCCAGCCTGAGTTTGGCCTCATCATGACAGTAGAGGAGGCCATGTATGGACATATCCAAATGACAAATATGTTTTCTTCATCTTACCATCATTCCCCTGCCTCAATGGGACAATGTATCCAGACCCCCATGCAAATGTTTCCTAAACAACCTCAACATTTCCCTTAGAACTCCTGTTCCCAATTTATGTTCCCAAATTCCTGCCTAGTAGCATCATAATTAGCCCTTCCCAATTAAATATGGTGCCATACTGTCTGCTTCTAACCCTGACATGGCCATGCTAAAAGTCAGAGAGTTGTGGTCACCTTTCCAAAATGCTCAACTGCCAAAGGTTCTGCCACCTGACAAGGTTGTACTGTATTTGCATTTTTAGACTTGAAGACAGGGATTCAAAAGGAAAGAAGACCTGAATAGTATGTGCCAACCTCACATCATGAATTATTCTGAGTTTATGACCAATTTGTTCAGTAGACTATAATGAATCTAGCATCCAGCGAGGGTGGTACCATTTATACCATTTCATGATGAGCAGAGCTCACTACGATAGTGATACTCAGGAAGCTTTTAGAAATGCACATGAATATGCAGGGAATTTGAGGGACTTGGATTACTTTAATTTACACAGATATCATGGTCCAAGGGGTGTGTGCTAGTGTTTAACCATCACATTTCTGTAGCCTCCCTGTAGAAGCACAATTCTCACAAGTAAAATGTCCAGTGAAAATGCTGCACCATTGTCCAGGTCTCTCTGAAATAATTTATGTTCCTGTGTAAAGTTGCAAAGCAAAGTTCACTGCATGAGTACAAAATAATCAATTTTATTACCTGATGACTTACCACACCTATGAAGATAGATTGACTGTAGTCTTAAAAAAGTTGGCAAAATTAGATGCTATAAAGAGTTTTCCCTGTTGTTCAGTTGGTTATAACAGTGACTAACATACATATATGAACAAAAATTTCAGAGTCTTAATCACTAGATTTTGCTGTGAAATGCAAGAGGGAACAAAATGGACTGCCGATTCATGCATTCTAAACTGCCAAGAGTATTCTATTTTCATGAAAATTGCCAGTCAAAGGAGAGGTCAATGTTGAAGGAAGCGTAAGGGAAATTTAGGGCCTGGATTCAAAATGTTTTTGTTCTTCTGAATATAAAGGGGCTTCAGTGGACTGAAGTTCGATGGGGTTACTGTGGAATAATATTCATGATATTTGTGTGACTAATCTGGGTCTTGGACTAATAATTTAATAAATGCAAGTTGAAATCCATCCATGTTAGCTGTGGACCTTAAATCAGTTCACTGAATATTCTGGAATAGAAACTAGCATCAGTACCACTGATCATGAAACTGTTGGATTGTTATGAAGTTCCATCTGATCCATAACAAACAGAAACTTGTTGTATGCAATTCCAGATTCACGGCATTGTGGCTGACTTTTAAGCGCAACCTGAATTGGTCTAAAAAACTACTCAAGTTGTAAAGTGTTTGCATGCATTCTGATTGCACCTTAGGCAAGTGGCCTATTGTTGTATGAAGTGCAAGCTTATCACCACCTTTTCAGGGACAATGAAAATCTGACCTCATCAGCTACATCCTTATATGGCTAATGGTTCAGTTTTAATGGCAGGATTGGATCAAATTGAAAAATTAAGTAAATGAGATCTATCAACATCAATTGCAGAATTGGCAAAAGCACCATTTAAGAAAGATAAGGTTAACTTTATTTGTCACATGCGCATCGAAGCATACAGTGAAACGTATTACTTGCATCAATTTGTGGTGGGCAGCCTGCAAGTGTCGCCATGTTACCAGTGCCAACATAGCATGCCCACAACTTACTAACCATAATCATACATCTTGGAACTTGGGAAGAAACCAGAGCAATCGGAGAAAAGCCATGCGGCATGGGGAGAACATACAAGCACTTTACAGACAGCGGCAAGAATTGAACCTTGATCTTCTGATCATTGTCGCTGTAAAGCATTATGCTGCCACTCTAGTGCATCCTTGACTTCCTGCTATGATAATTAATATTTGATCATAGTTACCCAATCTGCTTGTATGTGAAATAACTGAAGATTGTTCAAGTTAGACATTGGTTAGAAAATTGCTGCTTCTCTAAGCTTCTCTACGATTTATGTGATTACTTGGAGACTATGTTACACTTCCTTTGTTAATTACCCATTAGCTTTTGCTGAATTGCCTACAGTATAGAGTTTTGAAGTTTCTGCCTGATTTTTTTCTAATAACCTGTAGCCATGGTTATTGCTGTTAGCCATGTCAATGAATGGAGACTGAGAGTAATGTAAATTCCTTTCACTTTATGCACTCACAATAATCAAAAAACTGTTGGTTCCTGCCAACTGACATTGAAGAAGGCTCCACAAAAAGACTTCATGATTTCTTTGGAGGAAACCTCATGCTTTCCAATATCCACTGTTGTCAGGTCTCAGCTGGTGACGATTTCAGACGCCCAGCAGCTGTGATGTCTTTGGTCTGGCAGAATAACCAATCACATCAAAGAATTCTCTACAGACAGCACACAGGGATGCAATTTTTATTTACATTCTTAGGAGACTACAAGACAAAGATTGAAACATTTACACAAGTTTGTGGTAGAAACTGAAATTGATTTATTTGTTGAGATACAGTATGGAATAGGCCTTTCTGGCCCTTTGAGCCGCCCCACATAGCAATCCCCCAATTTAATCCTAGGTTAATCACAGGATAATGTACAATGACCAATTAACCTACCAGCTGGTACGTCTTTGGATTGTGGGAGGCATCGAGAGCATCTGGAGGAAGCCCATGTGGTCACGGGGAGAGTGTGCAAACTCCTCGCAGACAGCAGTGGAAATTTAACCCTTAGTTGCTGGTACTTTAAAGTGTTGTGCTAACAATATCATAAGCAGTGAAAAACAATGCTAAGTAAACTCACCTATATCTGGAAATATGAGAGAGCTAAAACACAACAAGATAAAGTTTTTTTTTGGGGTCAGACAATCTACTTTCTATTATTTGTGAATTGGCATGGCATTAAAACATGAAAAAAATTAGTGTGAGTTTTTATAATGGTTTGAGAATTGTTTTAATTGAGGGCAGTTCAATTGGATTTCCTGAATTTTGTTGGAGAAGGCTGTCAACTATGTAATAATATTTACAGATGCATGGCAGCGCTCTGAACACTGACATTTTCATCAGTGCTATTACAAAACTCCGTCTATTATCCAAGGCATAGAAATTTGCCAATATGTCTTTTAAAATGAAATTCAGTAGCACCTGAAATGACAGTGGATCATGTGCTCACTGTATTAATATAACATCCTATGCAGAGTAAGGAACATATTCGTTGTGTTAATTATCTCAGTGATTTTTTTAAAATTCAGAAGATTAACTACATTGTTAAAACTTGGATGGCTGATAAAAGGATGAACTATTAAAATATTAACAGAGGTAATGTTAAGTAATTTAAAAAAGTTAATAAATGATGTATTAGTAGTTGGTGTTCCAAATTCTATTTTTTTTGGTCAGAGGTTTGAGATCCTGAGCATATTGTAGCAGTATAGATTTATGTATGTATGATGCTCAGCACAACTTTTAAGTATCTGCTGATCATTGGCCTAATGTTCTTTTACATTCCACCTCTGAAATTGGTGCTACAATGAGATTGCAAACCCTAAAGTGCACGACTTTTTAAAATTAATCAGGAGTGGTTCATTACAATAACTTACACATTTAAGATAGGGAACTACACCATGCTTTCATTTATTCTTAAGGTTGGCTTCTAATTTTTGATATTTTATGCTCTCTTCTGGGGGATAGTCTCATGGATGAGTCACTGGCCTCTGAGAATATCTTCATTTCGGCCCGAAAAGCCAATTGTACTTTTATGCTGCCTGGCCTGCTGAGTTCCTTTAGCATTTTGTGTGTGTGTGTGTATATCTTTCCTGGCTGTGATGTCCGACAAGTTTGATGTCCTGAACATGACAATAAATAAAAAACTTAAATTATGTTAGCAATTGTATCTATCTACAGCCTCATTGTGTCACATGTGTACAATATCACAACATTTGCCCTTGTTTGGACTGTAAAGCTCAACAAAACTAAATTAATAACTGATGGATAAGTGAATAAATAGTTGTGATATAAGGTGGGAACTCCAGTCTCAAATCATGATCCTCTTTTTGATATGGCAGGTCATTCTTCACAATTTCATCTACAGTTAAAAACGATAGTTCAGTCTGTGAGGAAAGGTTAAAACATCTGACTTTCCCACACCACTAACATCTCAAACAGATTACAAAAATGAAAGCTCTTGTACTAACTCTTCAAAATAATAGGTGATTAGCAAGCTTGAATATTCAATTAACTTACCTTCTGTATATAGTTATTCTTTTTATATTCATACCAACAGTAGGAGTTAACAGGTCTGATTAGTCTCTGAAAGCATCACATGCACTCACCCAGATTTGCTCAAGTTAATTAAATACTTTTCAGGTTTAGCAGGGCTCCTTGGATTTGATTAGCATATCTAAATACATCAGGAAGAATCCTCCTTGGATATAAATGAACACATTATACAGCTTATTTCAGTTTCATTTGTACAGAATGGCATAGCTTAATTCCAAGATATCTGCAGGAAAACTAAACTAACATTCATTGCAATGCTGAGCGAGTCTATACATAGAATATGATCTCAAGTGTCACAATTATTTTAAATGTATTATATATCAGAACTAAATTAAAAGAAGTGGCTGCTAAATTTAAACTCTATCAAGACTGCTTTATTTTTCATGATAGCATGTTTCTCAGCATATTGCCTTTGCAATTTAGTCTGGCTGAAAGGCATCAGTTGATAGATCACCTGTTTCAACCACAAACTCCAGCTAACAATAGGCAAGTTCTGTCCCCCAAACTAATTTCCATTGCTGGCATTAGAACATTAGCTTGTCCAAGTAACTCCAGCAACTTCACAAAAGTCCTTCAGGCCTGAGTTTCTTTGTTGGTCAGCTTTCAGAATCTCCAGAGTCCTTGGCTGAACTGCAATGGATATCCATCTTGCATACTACAGTTACTAAGAAGCAACAAGCAGTCAAGGGAACAGAACACACAAACAGGTACTCGACGCACAAAGCAGAATGATAATCAGTATTAGGCAGTAAAATTATTAACATTTTTCTTGTCTTGCCTGCTCAGAGTTTTCTTCTAGCACGGTACAACAATAACGATTTTAATCTTTAGGCATGTGCATTTTATTTGAGGGCAGAAAGACAAGGGAGATGTTTGACATTATTTAGTATGGCTTTAAGAACAGACCCCAATGAAACACTACTATTTATCAAGCGAAACAACTATAAGTTTTGTTTTGTCCCTTCTCAACAGTTTTTAAATCCAATTTGCTAACATTCTTCTAATTCCATAGTCATTAATCTTTTCCAATAGTCTCCTGTTAGTACTACATCAAAGGCTGTCTGAAAGTCTACACACACTCATCCATCGTGTTTGTCACCTCCTTAAAGAACTTCATCAGGTTTGTCAAGCACAATCGTCCTTTCTAAAATCCAAGTTGGCTGCATCTAATTCATTTCTGTTCAGCACACTTAAGCTTGAAATGCGATTGTTTGCTCAGGATCCTACTAATCGTAGAACAAAAGCAGAATGGCCTATTCTGCGGTGTATAGTGGAATAAATAAATAAATAAATAAAATGCCATAGCCATCAGGTGAAGGTAGAACTGAGTATGGTTCTGATGGTTTATGCAGTAATTGTTCAGACTTAAAAAGTGAGTGTAATTGGCTGGCCTGTGGAATAAATTGCTGAAATTCCAAAAGCAGAGCATGGAATTTCAACACAATATCAGATCCAGAGCTACTTGTAGGAGACAAACAGCAAGTTGTCATGACTCATAGCAGCTGAGCAAAATCAGTAATGCTCTGTCAAAAGTGTACACGCTCTCTTTATAAAAGGTTCAATCCTATTAAGGTATTAAGGATAAAGCACATTCTTGAATGCATCCAACAGATTGAACCATTAAGTGACAATGTAATACATTAAATTATAACCCTGCATAGTGTATTGATCCTTCACACTTGTAAAATAAAGAATATTTTTACTCATTAATTCTCGGAAAGTGTACTTTTGTTCATTGAGATTCACAAAACTGAATCTAAGACATTTGGAGAAAAAGTTTTAAATAGGAAATTATTTTGATGTTGACTTACTGTCAAACAGACAAAACTAAGTAATTTAGTTTACCAGAAAAGTACAGTAATGACTGATAGGGAATGTTGTATTTGTCCCACAAGTTAAGCAGAGTTTAAATGGGGAGTGAGAATATTAATAGGCACAAACTGATTTCAGAAATGAAATGATGATCTTTTACTAGTTTAGTATAACTGCACAATTCTCTGATGTATCTGTATCACATTATGTAAGTAATTGAATCTGTTTTACACAATTCGATTATCTATCCAATTACTTACAGGTTATGGAAATTAATGAATTTAAAATTTTGTTATTGTAGATGATTGTTATTGATTTTTTTCCCAACTGTCTTTGCAAATAATTAGAATCCAGAGACCCAGATTTGCTTCAGGATTCATTTGTCATTATTATGGCTTACCTCTTACAAATTAAAACAATCTCACATCTTTTGGGGTCTTGGCTCATTTCTCTATTTACTGTAACTCATACATTGCTCTTCTAACTTGCAGGCAACCATGCTGTTGCTTTACATAAGGCTACGATGACCCACTATCTGACTTATAAATTGGAAGTTCATTGTGAAGAGTGATCACATTATAAATTATTAAAGAACTAATAAATGAGAATCTTGCATAAGAAGATAATTAAATCTTAAAATCCAGAAAACTATTGATAACAAGCATAAAGATGCAATAATTATAAAAAGGACAAAAGAATAATGATTTCAAATGGCAGGGAGTGCTTCATGGATTTTGCAAATATCCTTAACCTCCAAAATGGTAATAAAGAAGCATTAATGCACATATGAGGTGAATCACACTAATAGTGAACATCTGAATCATATTTTGCATGGATAACACTGTTCAATGTTATACAGATGAACATTGTATGGGTTTTTAAAGAGATCTGTTCAATTTAAAACCAATAAACTCTTCACTGAATATTTTGAATAATGGCAATGGAAGCATATGGTTTAAGGGGAAATTTATTTTGCAGCTTTACAAGTAATATTTCCATTAAAATAAGTGGCAGAATTTATTTGCTTATCTGCACAAGCAGAACACATCAATGTACCAAACCAATAAATATGCAGTTATTCCCCCGCAATTTAAAATTCTTCACAAAGCCTGAAGAAAATGTGGTTAAACCCAAAATCCATAAATGATTTCTGACTTAGCAGCTCTGGTCTAAGCTTTACTTTACCAGTTCATCAGTGCAACAGGAACAGGTAAGATTAATAAATATATATATATATATATATATATATATATATATATATATATAATTGTCCCAAATTAAAGTTTACATTTAAGCACAGAACTTGCAAAAGTGCAATTCACTTAAATCATTACAATTTCTTTGTTTTTGCCCAACAGTGTTTGATGTTATGGAGTGCTTGATGTTAAACTGATTGATGGACTGTCTGAAGCAGTTTAGTTTGTGATATATCATCAGTCACAGTAACACATTTTGTTATATTACCGGCTTCAACAGGTGACACAACATCAGGATTAATAACAGGGATGGATCCAAAACCCATCCACATAATCTTCTTGATAACCTCTCTTCCAATCTCCCACAATACACTGCTCTCTCCTGGTAATACACATTCTATCATCTAACACTTTGTCTGTGGTCAAAGTAACTGAAGATTTAAAATCTCTAGAACCAATAATTGTCCTTCCTCTGCCAACAGCTGCCTCTCAAAATATAAGTGGGCAAATTACTAAAAACTATAGCAACCACACTATCATTTTTCAAAATGCAACAGAAAACATATTAGTCTAGGAATTCAATCGCAAAGCATTTTCTTTCAGTGTTACGTGATTGAAAATTGATCTGCCCAGGATTGAAACTTGATGACAACTATTTCTAGGCCATTTCATGTCAATTTGGAAATAGACCCAGTGCTTTGGACGAAGGTCAGCCTTGTGGTCATGACATGGCTTCCACATCAGTCAGGCAAGGGATGTCATTATTCCCATGTTACAATTGCTTTGGAGTGTCATGGAAGAAATCAGACTAATTTGTTTCAGAAGTGACCATGGCATGGCGCTCCAGGAACAAGCATGCTTTAGCAAAGCAATGCTGAAATGGGATCCTTGAAGGATAAGTTCTATCTTTACTTTGATCCTTCTGCCTGGTGCTCCAACAAGACACAGCAGCAATCGCCACCTGGTGCATTAATCTTACTCCTTACCAGTTCCTTTGTCCACCCGAGCCAACGCAAAAGCCTCTCTCTGATCCTCTCTTGCTCTTGATACACACTTCCCAACCATGGGCCCTGACTGTCAGGCCTGTGCAAGCAGGCTCCTCCCATTCTCGTCCCCATTAACAGGAGTCACCTGCCACCCATTTACAAATCATCACCCGCAGCCCGTTTACCAGGCACCCTGGTAGCGTAGCGGCTATGCGACGCTATTACAGTTTGGGGCGTGAGAGGGCGGTGCATCCTTCCCACGCATGCATGTGTTTTCTTCGGGTGCTCCAGTTTTCTCCCACAGTCCAAAGATGTACCAGTTCGTAGGTTAATTGGTCATTGTATGTTGTCCTGAGATTAGGCTAGGGTCAAATTGGTGGGTTGCTGGTCGACATGGCTCGGTGGACTAGAAGGGCATGTACTGCGTTGTACCTCTAAGTGAATAAAAATAAATAAATACATAAGTAAAGAAACCCTGCAGTAAACCACAATCCACACTCATCCAAACAACCCAGCCTCAGCCGGTGGCTCCCAGCCTTCAGTTACCCCGCTGCATTGCGGTGATAAGTATTTGCTCTCCCCTGCTCTGTGGCCTCCCCTGGTTTGTTATTTTGCAGTTCATCTGTAAAATATTATTTATTGCTAAATCATCTCGGCCAAGCTTCCTTTACATTTCCTAACACTGATCCTTTCAGGCTCCATCCTCCACAACAGCCACAGCTCCTGAGTGTTTCAGACCCCACCCTCAACTTTCCCAACCCCAGTAGACTGCCTGAGAAGTTTTTGGGCAATTAATCCTTTTGAACATCTGTTTGATTTTCTGCGAGCAATTTAATAAAGACTATCCTGGACCTTACAGGCTGAAGCTAATTTAGACTTCAATGTCCAAGGCTTTCTTATATATTTTTTCAACTATAAAGCTAAAACATGATTACAAATGAAGTCCAACTGACATGCACTCATTATGTGCGAGTGAGGCAGTGAACAGGAAATTCGACACATGATTCAGCCACATTTGACTCTGCTCTCTATACCTTGTCCAAAAGCAGTAACACAGTGAAGGATGCAGGGATTGAGGCTAGCAGCTCATTAAAAGCTGCTGCTTTATTTTGACAAGGCTGTTTGCTTTAGCAGCAATGAAGTTCAGAAATAGAAATACAGCAGCGATTGAGGACAGAAAGTCTTCCTTGTGATGACAGGAACTTTCAAGTCTTGAAGCAGAAAATTTGCAGTTGTGGTGACCTAATCAAGGTCTTCCACATTCACCGATTGTGGGAAGCGGTGAGGAAGAAAGTCTCAGGCCGGAAAAGGAATGATTATACACCACGACTGAGTCCATTCCTGCACAGGGTGCAACAAGTGATTCTGCTGGCTCACTGCTTTAGGAACCTGGGTACAATCCTGGTTTCTAGTGACATCTGCATTGGTTTCTGTCAGGCCTTCTGGTTTCCTCCTACCTCCTAAAGATAACCCCTGATTGATTAATTGGTCACTGTGACTTATCGCTGGTGTTGGTGGTAGTTGACCAATCTGGTGGAGTTGAGGTGCAACTGAACAAGTAGGAGGGAACTAACTGGGGGAATGGGAGAGACAGCAGAGATCCAAGAGCCAAATGTCCTCCTTGTGAATTATATAATAATACAGGCCATTCTTGGGTAATGAGCAAGTTCTGTTACAGACATCCATAAGTTAATCTTGTCCAAAGGTCAGAAAATACACAAAAAAGTCACTCGAAATGGGAACAATACCTCCACAATATTGTCGTGAATGCCATCAAAAGATTGATAAGAAAGAATACATTAGAAGTGGAGAGGAAGAGGAAACTAGTTTTGCCATGCAGAGGAATGAATATTCATATGAACATCAGTCCTTTGAATTTAATATTTTGGGAGCTTGTTCACGTGTAGGATGCCCATAAGTTGGGCATTTGTAAGCTGGGGACAAGCTGCAGTACTCATATAGCAAACTAGTAATGTTGCTACTATTATGTACTTTTATAATTAATTATGTCAGTCAATAATAATAAAATTACTTTGATGGACAGATTATTTGGACCAATGAAGTGAATACTGGCTGTCTGGTATGCAAGTTTTCAGAAAGAATCTGATGAAGTAGGTATGCACAGGAGAACTGATTCATCAATTTGAGTGAAGAGGAAATGTAACATTACTCAAGAGGAGACAGAGGATTTGGGCTAGAAATGTCGAGTCGAGTGCGTGGAGGATCAGCATTGGACGCTGTTAGACAGGTTCTCAGCTTCCGGCCACGATCAAAACTGTGGAGGAACTTCCAATAATTTCTCCTTTTTTCATTCCACATTTTGGCTTCTCCTTCACCCCTTCTCTTTTTCTTACCTGCCCATTACCACCCTCTAGTGTCCCTCCTTCCCTATTTCCGACAGTCCACTGTCCTCTCCCATCAGATTCCTTCTCCTCCTGCCCCCTCTTCTACCTATTACTTCCCAGCTTTCACTATTGTTTTATGACAACAGTTCAGAGCAATGTGTAAAATAGATTATAAATTATAAGAACTGTATCTCTCTCTGTCATTATCTATCCACTGCTATCTCTCCATCTATATTCAATCTATAGCTATATCTATATAAGTAATGCAAAAAGAGAACAAAATGGTGAGGTAATCTTGGGCGGCAGGTTGGAGATATTTTTCTACCAAAGGAGATGTAAGGCGCTCCTTCTCTTGTTAGCCTGCAGGACCCCTTTGGGCAAGGCGTAGCACCTTCTTAGCCCCCAAACCAGGGTCACGTGAAGCCATGGGATCAGGTGGTGGGTGGTCATATGAGCAGCTGATGCACATTATAATTCTTTGTTATGTAACCACTGATGCCAGGCAATCTCTGAAGAGTACTGATAATGGCTGGGGTCTCCTGTCAAGACACTGCCTAGAAGAAGACAATGGCAAACCACTTCTGTTGAAAAACTTGCCAAGAACAATCATGGTCAAGTCCATGATCATCCACATCATACATCATGGCATATAATGAATGAGCGTTCATTGATTTATGAACACTATGAAGACACAAACACTACCTCATATATTGTATCATATATTACGATCACTCTGTCATTAGGAAATTTGATGGCAGAGAGAAAGAAACTGTCGGTAAAACATTGAGCATGTGTCTTCAGGCTCCTATATCTTCTCCATGGTGGTAGAGAAGAGATCATGTGCTGGAAGGTGGGCATCCTTACTGATGGATGCTGCTGTTTTGAAGCATTGCATTTTGAAGACATCCTTGATGCTGGAGAGACTAGTGCCCATGATGGAGCTGCTGGAGTTTACAACCCTCTGCAGTTTTTTCTGATTCTAAACTTTAGCCCCTCCATACTAGATGGTGATGCAACCAGTTAGAATGTTGTCCACGGTGTATCTGTAGAAGAACCATTGTCTTTGGTGACATACCCAATCTCCTCAAACTCACTATGAAATATAGCTGCTAGTGTGCCTTCTTGATAATTGCATCAATATGAGTCCAGGCATATTCTGTGACCTATTCATTCTGATCCAGAGATGAATCCCTGGGCATGGTCCAGACTGACAATTCAAAGCAAAACTGTAAGTGCTCCTCTGTCTTCTTGGACTGACCGGTACTCACAACAGGTGTTGTGGTCCTCAGTCTCTGACTATATGCTGGCGAAGCTGGTCTTCCCAATCTATTGAGGAGTTGAGCAAGCGTGTCATCTGACAGTGAGCAGAGCATACTGTAGCAATTGCTAAAAGGGCATTTTGGAGAACATCCAATTGGAAGATCTGGCCCAATAACTGGACAGAGTCCCCTTTCTCTGGAAGAACATTAATATAAAATTACCATCATGAAAGTACAGAAAAAATTGGAGGTTTCTTTATGTAGCTTGTGTTGAACAAAGAATGCTTTATTACACAGATTATCTGTCAGGAGACTATTAAACCATCCAAAGAATGGCAAGGTGAACCCTTGAAACAAGGTAAGATCAAGCAATAGGGAGAAAGCAGAACAATTATAATAGATTCAGATTGCTCCAAAGATCTTGAATAGACACAATGGACTAGATTTCATTTCTTGCCATTGTAAAGTGATACAACTTGGTATTATTTGTCCCACAAGCACACTGTCCAGACATTGTGCTGCAATTTTGACAGAACACAGGAGTCATTAACATTACCTCTTGCATCCTTCAATTACTGTTTCCACATCCACAGACCTCACATTTGGTATTTTTAGACAGCATGTGAAATTACATTTAATGTTCTACAGAACAGATACACTTTCTGGCATAAAGTCAAAATACTCCCTGGAGTTATTTTTTATATAGATCTATCATGGGGAGGGCACTGAAAATTCATATTCTTTTAGCAACTGGAAGGAGAATCCTGCGCACAATCACAGAAAAATAACTTGAGGAGTTTACAATTTATAGAACGGGGTTTCCAAACTTTTTTATGCCATGGACCAATAACATTAAGCTAAGGATGGACCCCCTCTTCTAAGAAGCTAAATTTCCACAAAGCAATAAACCTTCAAACCACAGCTATAAAAGCAGTAGTTACAGAGAACATGGTAGCATTGTGACAAAGATGATCTGAAATAAAACCAGTTATTTTTATGGAAGTTCATTAACTTGAAAGTAGAAACGTTTGTATTTATTGCTCCCAAAGATACTGCATGACATGTAAAACATAGTGATGTATAATTATAATTCTGATTTCCAGCATTAGAATCATTTCTGCATTACATTGGCAAGATTGGTTTCTTCCTATTGCTCCATGTACTCCTGGTTCTATTTCACCTATCATCAGCGTGACACTCACTTCAATTAACT